>NC_041382.1:0-20078 GCF_002162155.2 Triticum dicoccoides
CAGTTCCTAAACTGCTCCAGTCGGCGCACGTTATCATTCTTGTTAGTTCTGAGCGAATTCCCTCGGTATGATCATTCTTTCATCAGTTTGTTCCCCGTTTCTTCTCTAGTTTGAGCCTAGCACACTATTCTAGCTAGACATGGGTGTGGGTCATAACACCTGATGACCAAACAGATCGACGACACCATCGAATCTCAAACTTTAGCTGCCAAAACTATTGTTTTTCATCCTGTAGTCCCTTTTAGAATTACTAAACGTCCTTTTTTGGGCCGAGATTTCCAAGAACGCTTTCTCGGGGTTTGTGTGCACGTATTTCAAACCAAAAATTCCTAAAAATTAGAAGTCATTCCATCTTTATTCCCCTAGAGCCTTCCAGCAGTTCCTAAACAGCTCCAGTCGGAGCACGTTATCATTCTTGTTAGTTCTGAGCGAATTCCCTCGGTATGATCATTCTTTCATCAGTTTGTTCCCCGTTTCTTCTATAGTCTGAGCCTATCACACTATTCTAGCTAGACATGGGTGTGGCTCGTAACACCTGATGACCAAACGGATCTATGGCACCATCGAATCTAAAACTTTAACTGCCAAAACTATTGTTTTTCATCCTGTAGTCCCTTTAGAATTACTAAATGTCCTTTTTTGGGCCGAGATTTCCAGGAACGCTTTCTCGGGGTTTGTGTGCATGTATTTCAAACCATACGGACCTAAAAATTAGGTCATTCCATCTTTATTCCCCTAGAGCCTTCCAGCAGTTCCTAAACCGCTCCAGTCGGAGCATGTTATCATTCTTGTTTGTTCTGAGTGAATTCCCTCAGTATGATCATTCTTTCATCATTTTGTTCCCCGTTTCTTCTCTAGTCTGAGCCTAGCACACTATTCTAGCTAGACATGGGTGTGGCTCGTAACACCTGATGACCAAACGGATCTACGGCACCGTCGAATCTCAAACTTTAACTGCCAAAACTATTGTTTTTCATCCTGTAGTCCCTTTTAAATTTAATAAACGTCCTTTTTTGGGCTGAGATTTCCAGGAACGCTTTCGTGCGGTTTGTGTGCAAGTATTTCAAATCATACAGACCTATAAATTAGAAGTCATTTCATCTTTATTCCCCTAGAGCCTTCGAGCGGTTCCTAAACCGCTCAAGTCGGAGCATGTTATCATTCTTGTTAGTTCTGAGTGAATTCCCTCGGTATGATCATTCTTTCATCAGTTTGTTCCCCGTTCCTTCTCTAGTCTGAGCCTAGCACACTACTCTAGCTAGACATGGGTTTGGCTCGTAACACCTGATAACCAAACGGGTCTATGACACCATCGAATCTCAAACTTTTTTGGGCCAAGATTTCCAGGAACGCTTTCTCGGGGTTTGTGTGCACGTATTTCAAATCATGCAGACCTAAAAATTAGAAGTCATTCCATATTTATTCCCCTAGAGCCTTCCAGCAGTTCCTAAACCGCTCTAGTTGGACCACGTTATCATTCTTGTTAGTTCTGAGTGAATTACCTCGGTATGATCATTCTTTCATCAGTTTGTTCCCCGTTTCTTCTATAGTCTGAGCCTAGCACACTACTCTAGCTAGACATGGGTGTGGCTCGTAACACCTGATGACCAAACAGATCTATGGCACCGTCGAATCTCAAACTTTAACTGCCAAAACTATTGTTTTTCATCCTGTAGTCCCTTTTAGAATTACTAAACGTCATTTTTTGGGCTGAGATTTCCAGGAACGCTTTCGCGGGGTTTGTGTGCACGTATTTCAAACCATAGGGACCTAAAAATTAGAAGTCATTCCATCTTTATTCCCCTAGACCCTAACACACTATTCTAGCTAGACATGGGTGTGGCTCGTAACACCTGATGACCAAACGGATCTACGGCACCATCGAATCTCAAACTTTAACTGCCAAAATTATTGTATTTCATCAAGTAGTCCCTTTTAGAATTATTAAACGTCCTTTTTTGGGCTGTGATTTCCATGAACGCTTTCTCGGGGTTTCTGTGCACGTATTTCAAATCATACGGACCTAAAAATTAGAAGTCATTCCATCTTTATTCCCCTAGAGCCTTCCAACAGTTCCTAAACCGCTCCAGTCGGAGCACATTATCATTCTTGTTAGTTCTGAGTGAATTCCCATGGTATGATCATTCTTTCATTAGTTTGTTCCCCGTTTCTTCTCTAGTCTGAGCCTACCACACTATTCTAGCTAGACATGGGTGTCGCTCATAACACCTTATGACCAAACGGATCTACGACACCATCGAATCTCAAACTTTAACCGCCAAAACTATTGTTTTCCATCCTGTAGTCCCTTTTAGAATTACTAAACGTCCTTCTTTGGGCAGAGATTTCCAGGAATGCTTTATCGGGGTTTGTGTGCATTTCAGACCATACGGACCTAAAAATTAGAAGTCATTCCATATTTATTCCCCTAGAGCCTTCCAACAGTTCCTGAACCGCTCCAGTCGGAGCATGTTATCATTCTTGTTAGTTCTGAGCGAATTCCCTCGGTATGATCATTCTTTCATCAGTTTGTTTCCCGTTTCTTCTCTAGTCTGAGCCTAGCACACTACTCTAGCTAGACATTGGTGTGGCTCGTAACACCTGATGACCAAACGGATCTACCGCACCGTCAAATCTCAAACTTTAACTGCCAAAACTATTGTTTTTCATCCTGTAGTCCCTTTTAGAATTACTAAACGTCCTTTTTTGGGCCGATATTTCCAGGAACGCTTTCTTGGGGTTTGTGTGCATGTATTTCAAACCATATGGAACTAAAAATTACAAGTCATTCCATCTTTATTCCCCTAGAGCCTTCCAGCAGTTCCTAAACCGCTCCAATCGGAGCATGTTATCATTCTTGTTAATTCTGAGTGAATTCCCTCGGTATGATCATTCTTTCATCAGTTTGTTCCCGATTTCTTCTCCAGTCTGAGCCTAGCTCACTATTCTAGCTAGACATGGGTGTGGCTCATAATACCTGATGACCAAACGGATCTACGGCACCATCGAATCTCAAACTTTAACTGCCAAAACTATTGTTTTTCATCCTGTAGTCCCTTTTAGAATTACTAAACGTCCTTTTTTGGGCCGAGATTTCCAGGAACGCTTTCTCGGGGTTTGTGTGCACGTATTTCAAACCAAGTGTTCCTAAAAATTAGCAGTCATTCCATCTTTATTCCCCTAGAGCCTTCCAGCAGCTCCTAAACCGCTCCAGTCGGAGCACGTTATCATTCTTGTTAGTTCTGAGCAAATTCCCTCGGTATGATCATTCTTTCATCAGTTTGTTCCCCGTTTCTTCTCTGGTCTGAGCCTAGCACACTATTCTAGCTATTAATGGGTGTGGATCGTAACACCTGATGACCAAAACTATTGTCATTCCATCTTTATTTCCCTAGAGCCTTCCAGCAGTTCCTAAACCGCTCCAATCGGAGCATGTTATCATTCTTGTTTGTTCTGAGTGAATTCCCTCAGTATGATCATTCTTTCATCATTTTGTTCCCCGTTTCTTCTCTAGTCTGAGCCTAGCACACTATTCTAGCTAGACATGGGTGTGGCTCGTAACACCTGATGACCAAACGGATCTACGGCACCGTCGAATCTCAAACTTTAACTGCCAAAACTATTGTTTTTCATCCTGTAGTCCCTTTTAAATTTAATAAACGTCCTTTTTTGGGCTGAGATTTCCAGGAACGCTTTCGTGCGGTTTGTGTGCAAGTATTTCAAATCATACAGACCTATAAATTAGAAGTCATTTCATCTTTATTCCCCTAGAGCCTTCGAGCGGTTCCTAAACCGCTCAAGTCGGAGCATGTTATCATTCTTGTTAGTTCTGAGTGAATTCCCTCGGTATGATCATTCTTTCATCAGTTTGTTCCCCGTTCCTTCTCTAGTCTGAGCCTAGCACACTATTCTAGCTAGACATGGGTTTGGCTCGTAACACCTGATAACCAAACGGGTCTACGACACCATCGAATCTCAAACTTTTTTGGGCCAAGATTTCCAGGAACGCTTTCTCGGGGTTTGTGTGCACGTATTTCAAATCATGCGGACCTAAAAATTAGAAGTCATTCCATATTTATTCCCCTAGAGCCTTCCAGCAGTTCCTAAACCGCTCCAGTTGGACCACGTTATCATTCTTGTTAGTTCTGAGTGAATTACCTCGGTATGATCATTCTTTCATCAGTTTGTTCCCCGTTTCTTCTATAGTCTGAGCCTAGCACACTACTCTAGCTAGACATGGGAGTGGCTCGTAACACCTGATGACCAAACAGATCTATGGCACCGTCGAATCTCAAACTTTAACTGCCAAAACTATTGTTTTTCATCCTGTAGTCCCATTTAGAATTACTAAATGTCATTTTTTGGGCTGAGATTTCCAGGAACGCTTTCGCGGGGTTTGTGTGCACGTATTTCAAACCATAGGGACCTAAAAATTAGAAGTCATTCCATCTTTATTCCCCTAGAGCCTAACACACTATTCTAGCTAAACATGGGGTTTGTGTGCACGTATTTCAAACCAAGTGTTCCTAAAAATTAGCAGTCATTCCATCTTTATTCCCCTAGAGCCTTCCAGCAGCTCCTAAACCGCTCCAGTCGGAGCACGTTATCATTCTTGTTAGTTCTGAGCAAATTCCCTCGGTATGATCATTCTTTCATCAGTTTGTTCCCCGTTTCTTCTCTGGTCTGAGCCTAGCACACTATTCTAGCTATTAATGGGTGTGGATCGTAACACTTGATGATCAAACAGATCTACGGCGCCATCGATTCTCAAACTTTAACTGCCAAAACTATTGTTTTTCATCCTGTAGTCCCTTTTAGAATTATTAAACGTCCTTTTTTGGGCCGAGATTTCTAGGAACGCTGTCTCGGGGTTTGTGTGCACATATTTCTAATCATACGGACCTAAAAATTAGAAGTCATTCCATATTTATTCCCCTAGAGCCTTCCAACAGTTCCTAAACCGCTCAAGTCGGAGCACGTTATCATTCTTGTTAGTTCTGAGCGAATTCCCTCGGTATGATCATTCTTTCATCAGTTTGTTTCCCCGTTTCTTCTCTAGCCTGAGCCTAGCACACTACTCTAGCTAGACATTGGTGTGGCTCGTAACACCTGATGACCAAACGGATCTACGGCACCGTCAAATCTCAAACTTTAACTGCCAAAACTATTGTTTTTCATCCTGTAGTCCCTTTTAGAATTACTAAACGTCCTTTTTTGGGCCGATATTTCCAGGAACGCTTTCTTGGGGTTTGTGTGCATGTATTTCAAACCATATGGAACTAAAAATTACAAGTCATTCCATCTTTATTCCCCTAGAGCCTTCCAGCAGTTCCTAAACCGCTCCAATCGGAGCATGTTATCATTCTTGTTAATTCTGAGTGAATTCCCTCGGTATGATCATTCTTTCATCAGTTTGTTCCCGATTTCTTCTCCAGTCTGAGCCTAGCTCACTATTCTAGCTAGACATGGGTGTGGCTCATAACACCTGATGACCAAACGGATCTACGGCACCATCAAATCTCAAACTTTAACTGCCAAAACTATTGTTTTTCATCCTGTAGTCCCTTTTAGAATTACTAAACGTCCTTTTTTGGGCCGAGATTTCCAGGAACGCTTTCTCGGGGTTTGTGTGCACGTATTTCAAACCAAGTGTTCCTAAAAATTAGCAGTCATTCCATCTTTATTCCCCTAGAGCCTAACACACTATTCTAGCTAGATATGGGTGTGGCTCGTAACACCTGATGACCAAACGGATCTACGGCACCATCGAATCTCAAACTTTAACTGCCAAAACTATTGTATTTCATCATGTAGTCCCTTTTAGAATTATTGAACGTCCTTTTTTAGGGCCGTGATTTCCATGAACGCTTTCTTGGGGTTTCTGTGCACGTATTTCAAATCATACGGACCTAAAAATTAGAAGTCATTCCATCTTTATTCCCCTAGAGCCTTCCAGCAGTTCCTAAACCGCTTCAGTCGGAGCACGTTATCATTCTTGTTAGTTCTGAGTGAATTCCCTTGGTATGATCATTCTTTCATCAGTTTGTTCCCCGTTTCTTCTCTAGTCTGAGCCTAGCACACTATTCTAGCTAGACATGGGTGTGGCTCATAACACCTTATGACCAAACGGATCTACGGCACCATCGAATCTCAAACTTTAACTGCCAAAACTATTGTTTTTCATCCTGTAGTCCCTTTTAGAATTACTAAACGTCCTTTTTTGGGCAGATATTTCCAGGAACGCTTTATCGGGGTTTGTGTGCTCGTATTTCAGACCATACGGACCTAAAAATTAGAACTCATTCCATCTTTATTCCCCTCTAGCCTTCCAGCAATTCCGAAACCACTCCAGTCGGAGCATGTTATCATTCTTGTTAGTTCTAAGAGAATTCCCTCGGTATGATCATTCTTTCATCAGTTTATTTCCCGTTTCTTCTCTAGTCTAAGCCTAGCACACTAGTCTAGCTAGACATGGGTGTGGCTCGTAACACCTGATGACCAAACGGATCTACGGCACCGTCAAATCTCAAACTTTAACTGCCAAAACTATTGTTTTTCATCCTGTAGTCCCTTTAGAATTACAAAAGGTCCTTTTTTGGGCCGAGATTTCCAGGAACACTTTCTCGGGGGTTTGTGTGCATGTATTTCAAACCATATGGACCTAAAAATTAGAAGTCATTCCATCTTTATTCCCCTAGAGCCTTCCAGCAGTTCCTAAACCACTCCAGTCGGAGCATGTTATCATTCTTGTTAGTTCCGAGTGAATTCCCTCGGTATGATCATTCTTTCATCAGTTTGTTCCCCATTTCTTCTCTAGTCTGAGCCTAGCTCACTATTCTAGCTAGACATGGGTGTGGCTCGTAATACCTGATGACCAAATGGATCTACGGCACCATCGAATCTCAAACTTTTACTGCCAAAACTATTGTTTTTCATCCTGTAGTCCCTTTTAGAATTACTAAACATCCTTTTTTGGGCCGAGATTTCCAGGAACGCTTTCTTGGGTTTTGTGTGCATGTATTTCAAACCAAGCATTCCTAAAAATTAGAAGTCATTCCATCTTTATTCCCCTAGAGCCTTACAGCAGTTCCTAAACTGCTCCAGTCGGCGCACATTATCATTCTTGTTAGTTCTGAGTGAATTCCCTCGGTATGATCATTCTTTCATCAGTTTGTTCCCCGTTTCTTCTCTAGTCTGAGCCTACCACACTATTCTAGCTAGACATGGGTGTGGCTCATAACACCTTATGACCAAACGGATCTACGGCACCATCGAATCTCAAACTTTAACTGCCAAAACTATTGTTTTTCATCCTGTAGTCCCTTTTAGAATTACTAAACGTCCTTTTTTGGGCAGATATTTCCAGGAATGCTTTATCGGGGTTTGTGTGCACGTATTTCAGACCATACGGACCTAAAAATTAGAAGTCATTCCATCTTTATTCCCCTATAGCCTTCCAGCAGTTCCTAAACCACTCCAGTCGGAGCACGTTATCATTCTTGTTAGTTCTGAGCGAATTCCCTCGGTATGATCATTCTTTCATCAGTTTATTCCCCGTTTCTTCTCTAGTCTAAGCCTAGCACACTAGTCTAGCTAGACATGGGTGTGGCTCGTAACACCTGATGACCAAACGGATCTACGGCACCGTCAAATGTCAAACTTTAACTGCCAAAACTATTGTTTTTCATCCTATAGTCCCTTTTAGAATAACTAAACGTCCTTTTTTGGGCCGAGATTTCCAGGAACACTTTCTCGGGGTTTGTGTGCATGTATTTTAAACCATATGGACCTAAAAATTAGAAGTCATTCCATCTTTATTCCCCTAGAGCCTTCCAGCAGTTCCTAAACCGCTCCAGTCGGAGCATGTTATCATTCTTGTGAGTTCCGAGTGAATTCCCTCGGTACGATCATTCTTTCATCAGTTTGTTCCCCATTTCTTCTCTAGTCTGAGCCTAGCTCACTATTCTAGCTAGACATGGGTGTGGCTCATAATACCTGATTACCAAACGGATCTACGGCACTATCGAATCTCAAACTTTAACTGCCAAAACTATTGTTTTTCATCCTGTAGTCCCTTTTAGAATTACTAAACGTCCTTTTTTGGGCCGAGATTTCCAGGAACGCTTTCTTGGGGTTTGTGTGCACGTATTTCAAACCAATCGTTCCTAAAAATTAGAAGTCATTCCATCTTTATTCCCCTAGAGCCTTACAGCAGTTCCTAAACTGCTCCAGTCGGCGCACGTTATCATTCTTGTTAGTTCTGAGCGAATTCCCTCGGTATGATCATTCTTTCATCAGTTTGTTCCCCATTTCTTGTCTAGTTTGAGCCTAGCACACTATTCTAGCTAGACATGGGTGTGGGTCATAACACCTGATGACCAAACAGATCGACGGCACCATCGACTCTCAAACTTTAACTGCCAAAACTATTGTTTTTCATCCTGTAGTCCCTTTTAGAATTACTAAACGTCCTTTTTTGGGCCGAGATTTCCAAGAACGCTTTCTCGGGGTTTGTGTGCACGTATTTCAAACCAAACATTCCTAAAAATTAGAAGTCATTCCATCTTTATTCCCCTAGAGCCTTCCAGTAGTTCCTAAACAGCTCCAGTCGGAGCACGTTATCATTCTTGTTAGTTTTGAGCGAATTCCCTCGGTATGATCATTCTTTCATCAGTTTGTTCCCTGTTTCTTCTCTAGTATGAGCCTCGCACACTATTCTAGCTATTAATGGGTGTGCATCGTAACACTTGATGACCAAACGGATCTACGGCACCATCGAATCTCAAACTTTAACTGCCAAAACTATTGTTTTTCATTCTGTAGTCCCTTTTAAATTACTAAACGTCATTTTTGGGCTGAGATATCCAGGAACGCTTTCTCGGGGTTTGTGTGCACGTATTTCAAATCATACGGACCTAAAAATTAGAAGTCATTCCATCTTTATTCCCCTAGAGCCTTCCAGCAGTTCCTAAACCACTCCAGTCGGAACACGTTGTTATTATTGTTAGTTCTGAGTGAATTCCCTCGGTATGATCATTCTTTCATCAGTTTTTTCCCCGTTTCTTCTATAGTCTGAGCCTATCACACTATTCTAGCTAGACATGGGTGTGGCACGTAACACCTGATGACCAAACGGATCTACGGCACCGTCGAATCTCAAACTTTAACTGCCAAAACTATTGTTTTTCATCCTGTTGTCCCTTTAGAATTACTAAATGTCCTTTTTTGGGCCGAGATTTCCAGGAACGCTTTCTCGGGGTTTGTGTGCATGTATTTCAAACCATACGGACCTAAAAATTAGGTCATTCCATCTTTATTCCCCTAGAGCCTTCCAGCAGTTCCTAAACCGCTCCAGTCGGAGCACGTTATCATTCTTGTTTGTTCTGAGCGAATTCCCTCAGTATGATCATTCTTTCATCATTTTGTTCCCCGTTTCTTCTCTAGTCTAAGCCTAGCACACTATTCTAGCTAGACATGGGTGTGGCTCGTAACACCTGATGACTAAACGGATCTACGGCACCATCGAATCTCAAACTTTAACTGCCAAAACTATTGTTTTTCATCCTATAGTCCCTTTTAAATTTACTAAACGTCCTTTTTTGGGCTGAGATTTCCAGGAACGCTTTCGTGCGGTTTGTGTGCAAGTATTTCAAATCATACGGACCTATAAATTAGAAGTCATTTCATCTTTATTCCCCTAGAGCCTTCGAGCGGTTCCTAAACCGCTCCAGTCAGAGCATGTTATCATTCTTGTTAGTTCTGAGTGAATTCCCTCGGTATGATCATTCTTTCATCAGTTTGTTCCCCATTTCTTCTCTAGTCTAAGCCTAGCACACTACTCTAGCTAGACATGGGTTTGGCTCGTAACACCTGATAACCAAACGGGTCTACGACACCATCGAATCTCAAACTTTTTTGGGCCGAGATTTCCAGGAACGCTTTCTCGGGGTTTGTGTGCACGTATTTCAAATCATGCGGACCTAAAAATTAGAAGTCATTCCATATTTATTCCCTAGAGCCTTCCAGCAGTTCCCAAAGCGCTCCAGTCGGAGCATGTTATCATTCTTGTTAGTTCTGAGCGAATTCCCTCGGTATGATCATTCTTTCATCAGTTTGTTCCCTGTTTCTTCTCTAGCCTGAGCCTGACACACTATTCTAGCTAGACATGGGTGTGGCTCGTGACACCTGATGACCAAATGGATCTACGGCACCGTCGAATCTCAAACTTTAACTGCCAAAACTATTGTTTTTCATCCTGTAGTCCCTTTTAGAATTACGAAACGTCCTTTTTTGGGCCATGATTTCCAGGAATGCTTTCTCGGGGTTTGTGTGCACGTATTTCAAACCATACGGACCTAAAAATTAGAAGTCATTCCATCTTTATTCCCCTAGAGCCTTCCGGCAGTTCCTAAACTGCTCTATTTGGAGCATGTTATCATTCTTGTTAGTTCTGAGTGAATTCCCTCGGTATGATCATTCTTTCATCAGTTTGTTCCCCGTTTCTTCTCTAGTCTGAGCCTAGCACACTATTCTAGCTATTAATGGGTGTGGATCGTAACACCTGATGAGCAAACGGATCTACGGCACCATCGAATCTCAAACTTTAACTGCCAAAACTATTGTTTTTCATTCTGTAGTCCCTTTTCGAATTATTAAACGTCCTTTTTTGGGCCGAGATTTCCAGGAACGCTTTCTCGGGGTTTGTGTGCATGTATTTCAAATCATACGGACCTAAAAATTAGAAGGCATTCCATCTTTATTCCCCTAGAGCCTTCCAGCAGTTCCTAAACCGCTCCAGTCGGAGCATGTTATCATTCTTGTTAGTTCTGAGCGAATTCCCTCGGTATGATCATTCTATCATCTGTTTGTTCCCTGTTTCTTCGCTAGCCTAAGCCTGACACACTATTCTAGCTAGACATGGGTGTGGCTCGTGACACCTAATGACCAAACGGATCTACGGCACCCTCGAATCTCAAACTTTAACTACCAAAACTATTGTTTTTCATTCTGTAGTCCCTTTTAGATTACTAAACATCCTTTTTTGGGCTGAGATTTCCAGGAATGCTTTCTCGGGGTTTGTGTGCATGTATTTCAAACCAAACGTTCCTAAAATTAGAAGTCATTCCATCTTAATTCCCCTAGAGCCTTCTAGCAATTTCTAAACAGCTCTAGTCGGAGCATGTTATCATTCTTGTTAATTCTGAGCGAATTCCCTCCGTATGATCATTCTTTCATCAGTTTGTTCTCCGTTTCTGCTCTAGTCTGAGCCTAGCACACTATTCTAGCTATTAATGGGTGTGGATCGTAACACCTAATGACCAAACGGATCTACGACACCATCGAATCTCAAACTTTAACTGCCAAAACTATTGTTTTTCATCCTGTAGTCCCTTTTCGAATTATTAAACGTCCTTTTTTGGGCCGAGATTTCCAGGAACGCTTTCTCGGGGTTTGTGTGGATGTATTTCAAATCATACGGACCTAAAAATTAGAAGGCATTCCATCTTTATTCCCCTAGAGCCTTCCAGCAGTTCCTAAACCGCTCCAGTCGGAGCATGTTATCATTCTTGTTAGTTCTGAGCGAATTCCCTCGGTATGATCATTCTATCATCAGTTTGTTCCCTGTTTCTTCGCTAGCCTAAGCCTGACACACTATTCTAGCTACACATGGGTGTGGCTCGTGACACCTAATGACCAAACAGATCTACGGCACCGTCGAATCTCAAACTTTAACTACCAAAACTATTGTTTTTCATTCTGTAGTCCCTTTTAAATTACTAAACGTCATTTTTTGGGCTGAGATTTCTAGGAACGCTTTCTCGGGGTTTGTGTGCATGTATTTCAAGTCATATGGACCTAAAAATTAGAATCCATTCCATCTTTATTCCCCTAGAGCCTTCCAGTAGTTCCTAAACTGCTCCAGTCGGAGCACATTATCATTATTGTTAGTTCTGAGTGAATTCCCTCGGTATGATCATTCTTTCATCAGTTTGTTCCCCGTTTCTGCTCTACTCTGAGCTTAACACACTATTCTAGCTAGGCATGGGTGTGGCTCGTAACACCTGATGACCAAACGGATCTACGATACCGTCGAATCTCAAACTTTGACTACGAAAACTATTGTTTTTCATTCTATAGTCCCTTTTAGAATTACTAAACGTCCTTTTTTGGGCCGAGATTTCCAGGAACGCTTTCTCGGGGTTTGTGTGCACGTATTTCAAACAATACGGACCTAAAAATTAGAATTCATTCCATCTTTATTCCCCTAGAGCCTTCCAGCAGTTCCTAAACCGCTCAAGTCGGAGCACTTTATCATTCTTGTTAGTTCTCAGCGAATTCCCTCGGTATGATCATTCTTTCATCAGTTTGTTCCCCATTTCTTCTCTAGCCTGAGCCTAACACACTATTCTAGCTACACATGGGTGTGGCTCGTCACACCCGATGACCAAACGGATCTACGGCACCGTCGAATCTCAAACTTTAACTGCCAAAACTATTGTTTTTCATCCTGTAGTCCCTTTTAGAATTACTAAACGTCCTTTTTTGGGTAGATATTTCTAGGAACGCTTTATCGGGGTTTGTGTGCACGTATTTCAGACCATACGGACCTAAAAATTAGAAGTCATTCCATCTTTATTCCCCTATAGCCTTCCAGCAGTTCCTAAACCGCTCCAGTCGGAGCCCGTTATCATTCTTGTTAGTTTTGAGCGAATTCCCTCGGTATGATCATTCTTTCATCAGTTTGTTCCCCGTTTCTTCTCTAGTCTAAGCCTAGCACACTAGTTTAGCTAGACATGGGTGTGGCTCGTAACACCTGATGGCCAAACGGATCTACGGCACCGTGAAATCTCAAACTTTAACTGCCAAAACTATTGTTTTTCATCCTGTAGTCCCTTTTAGAATTACTAAACGTCCTTTTTTGGGCTGAGATTTCCAGGAACACTTTCTCGGGGTTTGTGTGCATGTATTTCAAACCATATGGACCTAAAAATTAGAAGTCATTCCATCTTTATTCCCCTAGAGCCTTCCAACAGTCCCTAAACCGCTCCAGTCCGAGCATGTTATCATTCTTGTTAGTTCTGAGTGAATTCCCTCGGTATGATCATTCTTTCATCAGTTTGTTCCCCATTTCTTCTCTAGTCTGAGCCTAGCTCACTATTCTAGCTAGACATGGGTGTGGCTCATAATACCTGATGACCAAACGGATCTACGGCACCATCGAATCTCAAACTTTAACTGCCAAAACAATTGTTTTTCATCCTGTAGTCCCTTTTAGAATTACTAAACGTCCTTTTTTGGGCCGAGATTTCCAGGAACGCTTTCTCGGGGTTTGTATGCACGTATTTCAAACCAAGCGTTCTTAAAAATTAGAAGTCATTCCATCTTTATTCCCCTAGAGCCTTACAGCAGTTCCTAAACTGCTCCAGTCGGCGCACGTTATCATTCTTGTTAGTTCTGAGCGAATTCCCTCGGTATGATCATTCTTTCATCAGTTTGTTCCCCGTTTCTTCTCTAGTTTGAGCCTAGCACACTATTCTAGCTAGACATGGGTGTGGGTCATAACACCTGATGACCAAACAGATCGACGACACCATCGAATCTCAAACTTTAACTGCCAAAACTATTGTTTTTCATCCTGTAGTCCCTTTTAGAATTACTAAACGTCCTTTTTTGGGTCGAGATTTCCAAGAAAGCTTTCTCGGGCTTTGTGTGCACGTATTTCAAACCAAAAATTTCTAAAAATTAGAAGTCATTCCATCTTTATTCCCCTAGAGCCTTCCAGCAGTTCCTAAACAGCTCCAGTCGGAGCACGTTATCATTCTTGTTAGTTCTGAGCGAATTCCCTCGGTATGATCATTCTTTCATCAGTTTGTTCCCCGTTTCTTCTATAGTCTGAGCCTATCACACTATTCTAGCTAGACATGGGTGTGGCTCGTAACACCTGATGACCAAACGGATCTACGGCACCATCGAATCTAAAACTTTAACTGCCAAAACTATTGTTTTTCATCCTGTAGTCCCTTTAGAACTACTAAATGTCCTTTTTTGGGCCAAGATTTCCAGGAACGCTTTCTCGGGGTTTGTGTGCATGTATTTCAAACCATACGGACCTAAAAATTAGGTCATTCCATCTTTATTCCCCTAGAGCCTTCCAGCAGTTCCTAAACCGCTCCAGTCGGAGCATGTTATCATTCTTGTTTGTTCTGAGTGAATTCCCTCAGTATGATCATTCTTTCATCATTTTGTTCCCCGTTTCTTCTCTAGTCTGAGCCTAGCACACTATTCTAGCTAGACATGGGTGTGGCTCGTAACACCTGACCAAACGGATCTACGGCACCGTCGAATCTCAAACTTTAACTGCCAAAACTATTGTTTTTCATCCTGTAGTCCCTTTTAAATTTAATAAACGTCCTTTTTTGGGCTGAGATTTCCAGGAACGCTTTCGTGCGGTTTGTGTGCAAGTATTTCAAATCATACAGACCTATAAATTAGAAGTCATTTCATCTTTATTCCCCTAGAGCCTTCGAGCGGTTCCTAAACCGCTCAAGTCGGAGCATGTTATCATTCTTGTTAGTTCTGAGTGAATTCCCTCGGTATGATCATTCTTTCATCAGTTTGTTCCCCGTTCCTTCTCTAGTCTGAGCCTAGCACACTACTCTAGCTAGACATGGGTTTGGCTCGTAACACCTGATAACCAAACGGGTCTACGACACCATCGAATCTCAAACTTTTTTGGGCCAAGATTTGCAGGAACGCTTTCTCGGGGTTTGTGTGCACGTATTTCAAATCATGCGGACCTAAAAATTAGAAGTCATTCCATATTTGTTCCCCTAGAGCCTTCCAGCAGTTCCTAAACCGCTCCAGTTGGACCACGTTATCATTCTTGTTAGTTCTGAGCGAATTACCTCGGTATGATCATTCTTTCATCAGTTTGTTCCCCGTTTCTTCTATAGTCTGAGCCTAGCACACTACTCTAGCTAGACATGGGAGTGGCTCGTAACACCTGATGACCAAACAGATCTATGGCACCGTCGAATCTCAAACTTTAACTGCCAAAACTATTGTTTTTCATCCTGTAGTCCCTTTTAGAATTACTAAACGTCATTTTTTGGGCTGAGATTTCCAGGAACGCTTTCGCGGGGTTTGTGTGCACGTATTTCAAACCATAGGGACCTAAAAATTAGAAGTCATTCCATCTTTATTCCCCTAGAGCCTAACACACTATTCTAGCTAGACATGGGTGTGGCTCGTAACACCTGATGACCAAACGGATCTACGGCACCATCGAATCTCAAACTTTAACTGCCAAAATTATTGTATTTCATCCTGTAGTCCCTTTTAGAATTATTAAACGTCCTTTTTTTGGGCTGTGATTTCCATGAACGCTTTCTCGGGGTTTCTGTGCACGTATTTCAAATCATACGGACCTAAAAATTAGAAGTCATTCCATCTTTATTCCCCTAGAGCCTTCCAACAGTTCCTAAACCGCTCCAGTCGGAGCACATTATCATTCTTGTTAGTTCTGAGTGAATTCCCATGGTATGATCATTCTTTCATTAGTTTGTTCCCCGTTTCTTCTCTAGTCTGAGCCTACCACACTATTCTAGCTAGACATGGGTGTGGCTCATAACACCTTATGACCAAACGGATCTACGGCACCATCGAATCTCAAACTTTAACCGCCAAAACTATTGTTTTTCATCATGTAGTCCCTTTTAGAATTACTAAACGTCCTTCTTTGGGAAGAGATTTCCAGGAATGCTTTATCGGGGTTTGTGTGCACGTATTTCAGACCATACGGACCTAAAAATTAGAAGTCATTCCATCTTTATTCCCCTAGAGCCTTCCAATAGTTCCTGAACCGCTCCAGTCGGAGCATGTTATCATTCTTGTTAGTTCTGAGCGAATTCCCTCGGTATGATCATTCTTTCATCAGTTTGTTTCCCGTTTCTTCTCTAGTCTGAGCCTAGCACACTACTCTAGCTAGACATTGGTGTGGCTCGTAACACCTGATGACCAAACGGATCTACGGCACTGTCAAATCTCAAACTTTAACTGCCAAAACTATTGTTTTTCATCCTGTAGTCCCTTTTAGAATTACTAAACGTCCTTTTTTGGGCCGATATTTCCAGGAACGCTTTCTTGGGGTTTGTGTGCATGTATTTCAAACCATATGGAACTAAAAATTACAAGTCATTCCATCTTTATTCCCCTAGAGCCTTCCAGCAGTTCCTAAACCGCTCCAATCGGAGCATGTTATCATTCTTGTTAATTCTGAGTGAATTCCCTCGGTATGATCATTCTTTCATCAGTTTGTTCCCGATTTCTTCTCCAGTCTGAGCCTAGCTCACTATTCTAGCTAGACATGGGTGTGGCTCATAATACCTGATGACCAAACGGATCTACGACACCATCGAATCTCAAACTTTAACTGCCAAAACTATTGTTTTTCATCTTGTAGTCCCTTTTAGAATTACTAAACGTCCTTTTTTGGGCTGAGATTTCCAGGAACGCTTTATCGGGGTTTGTGTGCTCGTATTTCAGACCATACGGACCTAAAAATTAGAACTCATTCCATCTTTATTCCCCTAGAGCCTTCCAGCAGCTCCTAAACCGCTCCAGTCGAGCACGTTATCATTCTTGTTAGTTCTGAGCAAATTCCCTCGTTATGATCATTCTTTCATCAGTTTGTTCCCCGTTTCTTCTCTGGTCTGAGCCTAGCACACTATTCTAGCTATTAATGGGTGTGGATCGTAACACTTGATGATCAAACAGATCTACGGCACCATCGATTCTCAAACTTTAACTGCCAAAACTATTGTTTTTCATCCTGTAGTCCCTTTTAGAATTATTAAACGTCCTTTTTTGGGCCGAGATTTCTAGGAACGCTGTCTCGGGGTTTGTGTGCACGTATTTCTAATCATACGGACCTAAAAATTAGAAGTCATTCCATATTTATTCCCCTAGAGCCTTCCAGCAGTTCCTAAACCGCTCAAGTCGGAGCACGTTATCATTCTTGTTAGTTCTTAGCGAATTCCCTCGATATGATCATTCTTTCATCAGTTTGTTCCCCGTTTCTTCTCTAGCCTGAGCCCGACACACTATTCTAGCTAGACATGGGTGTGGCTCGTAACACCTAATGACCAAACGGATCTACGGCACCGTTGAATCTCAAACTTTAACAGCCAAAATTATTGTTTTTCATTATGTAGTCTCTTTTAAATTTCTAAACGTCATTTTTTGAGCTGAGATATCCAGGAACGCTTTCTCGGGGTTTTTGTGCACGTATTTCAAATCATACGGACCTGAAAATTAGAAGTCATTCCATCTTTATTCCCCTAGAGCCTTCCAGCAGTTCCTAAACCGCTCCAGTTGGACCACGTTATCATTCTTGTTAGTTCTGAGTGAATTACCTTAGTATGATCATTCTTTCATCAGTTTGTTCCCTGTTTCTTCTATAGTCTGAGCCTAGCACACTACTCTAGCTAGACATGGGTGTGGCTCGTAACACCTGATGACCAAACAGATCTACGGCACCGTCGAATCTCAAACTTTAACTGCCAAAACTATTGTTTTTCATCCTGTAGACCCTTTTAGAATTACTAAACGTCCTTTTTTGGGCTGAGATTTCCGGGAACGCTTTCACGGGGTTTGTGTGCACGTATTTTAAACCATATGGACCTAAAAATTAGAAGTCATTCCATCTTTATTCCCATAGAGCCTAACACACTATTCTAGCTAGATATGGGTGTGGCTCGTAACACCTGATGACCAAACGGATCTACGGCACCATCGAATCTCAAACTTTAACTGCCAAAACTATTGTATTTCATCATGTAGTCCCTTTTAGAATTATTAAACGTCCTTTTTTAGGGCCGTGATTTCCATGAACGCTTTCTTGGGGTTTCTGTGCATGTATTTCAAATCATACGGACCTAAAAATTAGAAGTCATTCCATCTTTATTCCCCTAGAGCCTTCCAGCAGTTCCTAAACCGCTTCAGTCGGAGCACGTTATCATTCTTGTTAGTTCTGAGTGAATTCCCTTGGTATGATCATTCTTTCATCAGTTTGTTCCCCGTTTCTTCTCTAGTCTGAGCCTAGCACACTATTCTAGCTAGACATGGGTGTGGCTCATAACACCTTATGACCAAACGGATCTACGGCACCATCGAATCTCAAACTTTAACTGCCAAAACTATTGTTTTTCATCCTGTAGTCCCTTTTAGAATTACTAAACGTCCTTTTTTGGGCAGATATTTCCAGGAACGCTTTATCGGGGTTTGTGTGCTCGTATTTCAGACCATACGGACCTAAAAATTAGAACTCATTCCATCTTTATTCCCCTATAGCCTTCCAGCAATTCTGAAACCACTCTAGTCGGAGCACGTTATCATTCTTGTTAGTTCTAAAAGAATTCCCTCGGTATGATCATTCTTTCATCAGTTTATTTCCCGTTTCTTCTCTAGTCTAAGCCTAGCACACTAGTCTAGCTAGACATGGGTGTGGCTCGTAACACCTGATGACCAAACGGATCTACGGCACCGTCAAATCTCAAACTTTAACTGCCAAAACTATTGTTTTTCATCCTGTAGTCCCTTTAGAATTACAAAAGGTCCTTTTTTGGGCCGAGATTTCCAGGAACACTTTCTCGGGGGTTTGTGTGCATGTATTTCAAACCATATGGACCTAAAAATTAGAAGTCATTCCATCTTTATTCCCCTAGAGCCTTCCAGCAGTTCCTAAACCGCTCCAGTCGGAGCATGTTATCATTCTTGTTAGTTCTGAGTGAATTCCCTCGGTATGATCATTCTTTCATCAGTTTGTTCCCCATTTCTTCTCTAGTCTGAGCCTAGCTCACTATTCTAGCTAGACATGGGTGTGGCTCGTAATACCTGATGACCAAATGGATCTACGGCTCCATCGAATCTCAAACTTTTACTGCCAAAACTATTGTTTTTCATCCTGTAGTCCCTTTTAGAATTACTAAACGTCCTTTTTTGGGCTGAGATTTCCAGGAACGCTTTCTTGGGGTTTGTGTGCACGTATTTCAAACCAAGCGTTCCTAAAAATTAGAAGTCATTCCATCTTTATTCCCCTAGAGCCTTACAGCAGTTCCTAAACTGCTCCAGTCGGCGCACGTTATCATTCTTGTTAGTTCTGAGTGAATTCCCTCGGTATGATCATTCTTTCATCAGTTTGTCCCCCGTTTCTTCTCTAGTCTGAGCCTACCACACTATTCTAGCTAGACATGGGTGTGGCTCATAACACCTTATGACCAAACGGATCTACGGCACCATCGAATCTCAAACTTTAACTGCCAAAACTATTGTTTTTCATCCTGTAGTCCCTTTTAGAATTACTAAACGTCCTTTTTTGGGCAGATATTTCCAGGAATGCTTTATCGGGGTTTGTGTGCACGTATTTCAGACCATACGGACCTAAAAATTAGAAGTCATTCCATCTTTATTCCCCTATAGCCTTCCACCAGTTCCTAAACCACTCCAGTCGGAGCACGTTATCATTCTTGTTAGTTCTGAGCGAATTCCCTCGGTATGATCATTCTTTCATCAGTTTATTCCCCGTTTCTTCTCTAGTCTAAGCCTAGCACACTAGTCTAGCTAGACATGGGTGTGGCTCGTAACACCTGATGACCAAACGGATCTACGGCACCGTCAAATCTCAAACTTTAACTGCCAAAACTATTGTTTTTCATCCTGTAGTCCCTTTTAGAATAACTAAACGTCCTTTTTTGGGCCGAGATTTCCGGGAACACTTTCTCGGGGTTTGTGTGCATGTATTTCAAACCATATGGACCTAAAAATTAGAAGTCATTCCATCTTTATTCCCCTAGAGCCTTCCAGCAGTTCCTAAACCGCTCCAGTCGCAGCATGTTATCATTCTTGTTAGTTCTGAGTGAATTCCCTCGGTACGATCATTCTTTCATCAGTTTGTTCCCCATTTCTTCTCTAGTCTGAGCCTAGCTCACTATTCTAGCTAGACATGGGTGTGGCTCATAATACCTGATGACCAAACGGATCTACGGCACTATCGAATCTCAAACTTTAACTGCCAAAAC
>NC_041382.1:20555-31317 GCF_002162155.2 Triticum dicoccoides
TGGGCCGAGATTTCCAGGAACGCTTTCTTGGGGTTTGTGTGCATGTATTTCAAACCAAGCGTTCCTAAAAATTAGAAGTCATTCCATCTTTATTCCCCTAGAGCCTTACAGCAGTTCCTAAACTGCTCCAGTCGGCGCACGTTATCATTCTTGTTAGTTCTGAGCGAATTCCCTCGGTATGATCATTCTTTCATCAGTTTGTTCCCCATTTCTTCTCTAGTTTGAGCCTAGCACACTATTCTAGCTAGACATGGGTGTGGGTCATAACACCTGATGACCAAACAGATCGACGGCACCATCGACTCTCAAACTTTAACTGCCAAAACTATTGTTTTTCATCCTGTAGTCCCTTTTAGAATTACTAAACGTCCTTTTTTGGGCCGAGATTTCCAAGAACGCTTTCTCGGGGTTTGTGTGCACGTATTTCAAACCAAACATTCCTAAAAATTAGAAGTCATTCCATCTTTATTCCCCTAGAGCCTTCCAGTAGTTCCTAAACAGCTCCAGTCGGAGCACGTTATCATTCTTGTTAGTTCTGAGTGAATTCCCTCGGTATGATCATTCTTTCATCAGTTTGTTCCCTGTTTCTTCTCTAGTATGAGCCTCGCACACTATTCTAGCTATTAATGGGTGTGGATCGTAACACCTGATGACCAAACGGATCTACGGCACCATCGAATATCAAACTTTAACTGCCAAAACTATTGTTTTTCATTCTGTAGTCCCTTTTAAATTACTAAACGTCATTTTTGGGCTGAGATATCCAGGAACGCTTTCTCGGGGTTTGTGTGCATGTATTTCAAATCATACGGACCTAAAAATTAGAAGTCATTCCATCTTTATTCCCCTAGAGCCTTCCAGCAGTTCCTAAACCACTCCAGTCGGAACACGTTGTCATTATTGTTAGTTCTGAGTGAATTCCCTCGGTATGATCATTCTTTCATCAGTTTTTTCCCCGTTTCTTCTATAGTCTGAGCCTATCACACTATTCTAGCTAGACATGGGTGTGGCACGTAACACCTGATGACCAAACGGATCTACGGCACCGTCGAATCTCAAACTTTAACTGCCAAAACTATTGTTTTTCATCCTGTTGTCCCTTTAGAATTACTAAATGTCCTTTTTTGGGCCGAGATTTCCAGGAACGCTTTCTCGGGGTTTGTGTGCATGTATTTCAAACCATACGGACCTACAAATTAGGTCATTCCATCTTTATTCCCCTAGAGCCTTCCAGCAGTTCCTAAACCGCTCCAGTCGGAGCACGTTATCATTCTTGTTTGTTCTGAGCGAATTCCCTCAGTATGATCATTCTTTCATCATTTTGTTCCCTGTTTCTTCTCTAGTCTAAGCCTAGCACACTATTCTAGCTAGACATGGGTGTGGCTCGTAACACCTGATGACCAAACGGATCTACGGCACCGTCGAATCTCAAACTTTAACTGCCAAAACTATTGTTTTTCATCCTATAGTCCCTTTTAAATTTACTAAACGTCCTTTTTTGGGCTGAGATTTCCAGGAACGCTTTCGTGCGGTTTGTGTGCAAGTATTTCAAATCATACGGACCTACAAATTAGAAGTCATTTCATCTTTATTCCCCTAGAGCCTTCGAGCGGTTCCTAAACCGCTCCAGTCGGAGCATGTTATCATTCTTGTTAGTTCTGAGTGAATTCCCTCGGTATGATCATTCTTTCATCAGTTTGTTCCCCATTTCTTCTCTAGTCTGAGCCTAGCACACTACTCTAGCTAGACATGGGTTTGGCTCGTAACACCTGATAACCAAACGGGTCTACGACACCATCGAATCTCAAACTTTTTTGGGCCGAGATTTCCAGGAACGCTTTCTCGGGGTTTGTGTGCACGTATTTCAAATCATGCGGACCTAAAAATTAGAAGTCATTCCATATTTATTCCCCTAGAGCCTTCCAGCAGTTCCCAAACCGCTCCAGTCGGAGCATGTTATCATTCTTGTTAGTTCTGAGCGAGTTCCCTCGGTATGATCATTCTTTCATCAGTTTGTTCCCTGTTTCTTCTCTAGCCTGAGCCTGACACACTATTCTAGCTAGACATGGGTGTGGCTCGTGACACCTGATGACCAAATGGATCTACGGCACCGTCGAATCTCAAACTTTAACTGCCAAAACTATTGTTTTTCATCCTGTAGTCCCTTTTAGAATTACGAAACGTCCTTTTTTGGGCCATGATTTCCAGGAATGCTTTCTCGGGGTTTGTGTGCACGTATTTCAAACCATACGGACCTAAAAATTAGAAGTCATTCCATCTTTATTCCCCTAGAGCCTTCCAGCAGTTCCTAAACTGCTCTATTTGGAGCATGTTATCATTCTTGTTAGTTCTGAGTGAATTCCCTCGGTATGATCATTCTTTCATCAGTTTGTTCCCCGTTTCTTCTCTAGTCTGAGCCTAGCACACTATTCTAGCTATTAATGGGTGTGGATCGTAACACCTGATGAGCAAACGGATCTACGGCACCATCGAATCTCAAACTTTAACTGCCAAAACTATTGTTTTTCATTCTGTAGTCCCTTTTCGAATTATTAAACGTCCTTTTTTGGGCCGAGATTTCCAGGAACGCTTTCTCGGGGTTTGTGTGCATGTATTTCAAATCATACGGACCTAAAAATTAGAAGGCATTCCATCTTTATTCCCCTAGAGCCTTCCAGCAGTTCCTAAACCGCTCCAGTCGGAGCATGTTATCATTCTTGTTAGTTCTGAGCGAATTCCCTCGGTATGATCATTCTATCATCTGTTTGTTCCCTGTTTCTTCGCTAGCCTAAGCCTGACACACTATTCTAGCTAGACATGGGTGTGGCTCGTGACACCTAATGACCAAACGGATCTACGGCACCCTCGAATCTCAAACTTTAACTACCAAAACTATTGTTTTTCATTCTGTAGTCCCTTTTAGATTACTAAACATCCTTTTTTGGGCTAAGATTTCCAGGAACGCTTTCTCGGGGTTTGTGTGCATGTATTTCAAACCAAACGTTCCTAAAATTAGAAGTCATTCCATCTTAATTCCCCTAGAGCCTTCTAGCAATTCCTAAACAGCTCTAGTCGGAGCATGTTATCATTCTTGTTAATTCTGAGCGAATTCCCTCCGTATGATCATTCTTTCATCAGTTTGTTCTCCGTTTCTGCTCTAGTCTGAGCCTAGCACACTATTCTAGCTATTAATGGGTGTGGATCGTAACACCTAATGACCAAACGGATCTACGACACCATCGAATCTCAAACTTTAACTGCCAAAACTATTGTTTTTCATCCTGTAGTCCCTTTTCGAATTATTAAACGTCCTTTTTTGGGCCGAGATTTCCAGGAACGCTTTCTCGGGGTTTGTGTGGATGTATTTCAAATCATACGGACCTAAAAATTAGAAGGCATTCCATCTTTATTCCCCTAGAGCCTTCCAGCAGTTCCTAAACCGCTCCAGTCGGAGCATGTTATCATTCTTGTTAGTTCTGAGCGAATTCCCTCGGTATGATCATTCTATCATCAGTTTGTTCCCTGTTTCTTCGCTAGCCTAAGCCTGACACACTATTCTAGCTACACATGGGTGTGGCTCGTGACACCTAATGACCAAACAGATCTACGACACCGTCGAATCTCAAACTTTAACTACCAAAACTATTGTTTTTCATTCTGTAGTCCCTTTTAAATTACTAAACGTCATTTTTTGGGCCGAGATTTCTAGGAACGCTTTCTCGGGGTTTGTGTGCATGTATTTCAAGTCATATGGACCTAAAAATTAGAATCCATTCCATCTTTATTCCCCTAGAGCCTTCCAGCAGTTCCTAAACTGCTCCAGTCGGAGCACATTATCATTATTGTTAGTTCTGAGTGAATTCCCTCGGTATGATCATTCTTTCATCAGTTTGTTCCCCGTTTCTGCTCTACTCTGAGCTTAACACACTATTCTAGCTAGACATGGGTGTGGCTCGTAACACCTGATGACCAAACGGATCTACGATACCGTCGAATCTCAAACTTTGACTACGAAAACTATTGTTTTTCATTCTATAGTCCCTTTTAGAATTACTAAACGTCCTTTTTTGGGCCGAGATTTCCAGGAACGCTTTCTCGGGGTTTGTGTGCACGTATTTCAAACAATACGGACCTAAAAATTAGAATTCATTCCATCTTTATTCCCCTAGAGCCTTCCAGCAGTTCCTAAACCGCTCAAGTCGGAGCACTTTATCATTCTTGTTAGTTCTCAGCGAATTCCCTCGGTATGATCATTCTTTCATCAGTTTGTTCCCCATTTCTTCTCTAGCCTGAGCCTAACACACTATTCTAGCTACACATGGGTGTGGCTCGTCACACCCGATGACCAAACGGATCTACGGCACCGTCGAATCTCAAACTTTAACTGCCAAAACTATTGTTTTTCATCCTGTAGTCCCTTTTAAATTTACTAAACATCCTTTTTTGGGCTAAGATTTCCAGGAACGCTTTCGTGCGGTTTGTGTGCAAGTATTTCAAATCATACGGACCTATAAATTAGAAGTCATTTCATCTTTATTCCCCTAGAGCCTTCGAGCGGTTCCTAAACCGCTCCAGTCGGAGCATGTTATCATTCTTGTTAGTTCTGAATGAATTCCCTCGGTATGATCATTCTTTCATCAGTTTGTTCCCCATTTCTTCTCTAGTCTGAGCCTAGCACACTACTCTAGCTAGACATGGGTTTGGCTCGTAACACCTGATAACCAAACGGGTCTACGACACCATCGAATCTCAAACTTTTTTGGGCCGAGATTTCCAGGAACGCTTTCTCGGGGTTTGTGTGCACGTATTTCAAATCATGCGGACCTAAAAATTAGAAGTCATTCCATATTTATTCCCCTAGAGCCTTCCAGCAGTTCCCAAACCGCTCCAGTCGGAGCATGTTATCATTCTTGTTAGTTCTGAGCGAGTTCCCTCGGTATGATCATTCTTTCATCAGTTTGTTCCCTGTTTCTTCTCTAGCCTGAGCCTGACACACTATTATAGCTAGACATGGGTGTGGCTCGTGACACCTGATGACCAAATGGATCTACGGCACCGTCGAATCTCAAACTTTAACTGCCAAAACTATTGTTTTTCATCCTGTAGTCCCTTTTAGACTTACGAAACGTCCTTTTTTGGGCCATGATTTCCAGGAATGCTTTCTTGGGGTTTGTGTGCACGTATTTCAAACCATACGGACCTAAAAATTAGAAGTCATTCCATCTTTATTCCCCTAGAGCCTTCCAGCAGTTCCTAAACTGCTCTATTTGGAGCATGTTATCATTCTTGTTAGTTCTGAGTGAATTCCCTCGGTATGATCATTCTTTCATCAGTTTGTTCCCCGTTTCTTCTCTAGTCTGAGCCTAGCACACTATTCTAGCTATTAATGGGTGTGGATCGTAACACCTGATGAGCAAACGGATCTACGGCACCATCGAATCTCAAACTTTAACTGCCAAAACTATTGTTTTTCATTCTGTAGTCCCTTTTCGAATTATTAAACGTCCTTTTTTGGGCCGAGATTTCCAGGAACGCTTTCTCGGGGTTTGTGTGCATGTATTTCAAATCATACGGACCTAAAAATTAGAAGGCATTCCATCTTTATTCCCCTAGAGCCTTCCAGCAGTTCCTCAACCGCTCCAGTCGGAGCATGTTATCATTCTTGTTAGTTCTGAGCGAATTCCCTCGGTATGATCATTCTTTCATCAGTTTGTTCCCCGTTTCTGCTCTACTCTGAGCTTAACACACTATTCTAGCTAGACATGGGTGTGGCTCGTAACACCTGATGACCAAACGGATCTACGATACCGTCGAATCTCAAACTTTGACTACGAAAACTATTGTTTTTCATTCTATAGTCCCTTTTAGAATTACTAAACGTCCTTTTTTGGGCCGAGATTTCCAGGAACGATTTCTCGGGGTTTGTGTGCACGTATTTCAAACAATACGGACCTAAAAATTAGAATTCATTCCATCTTTATTCCCCTAGAACCTTCCAGCAGTTCCTAAACCGCTCAAGTCGGAGCACTTTATCATTCTTGTTAGTTCTCAGCGAATTCCCTCGGTATGATCATTCTTTCATCAGTTTGTTCCCCATTTCTTCTCTAGCCTGAGCCTAACACACTATTCTAGCTACACATGGGTGTGGCTCGTCACACCCGATGACCAAACGGATCTACGGCACCGTCGAATCTCAAACTTTAACTGCCAAAACTATTGTTTTTCATCCTGTAGTCCCTTTTAGAATTACTAAACGTCCTTTTTTGGGTAGATATTTCCAGGAATGCTTTATCGGGGTTTGTGTGCACGTATTTCAGACCATACGGACCTAAAAATTAGAAGTCATTCCATCTTTATTCCCCTATAGCCTTCCAGCAGTTCCTAAACCGCTCCAGTCGGAGCCCGTTATCATTCTTGTTAGTTTTGAGCGAATTCCCTCGGTATGATCATTCTTTCATCAGTTTGTTCCCTGTTTCTTCTCTAGTCTAAGCCTAGCACACTAGTTTAGCTAGACATGGGTGTGGCTCGTAACACCTGATGGCCAAACGGATCTACGGCACCGTGAAATCTCAAACTTTAACTGCCAAAACTGTTGTTTTTCATCCTGTAGTCCCTTTTAGAATTACTAAACGTCCTTTTTTGGGCTGAGATTTCCAGGAACACTTTCTCGGGGTTTGTGTGCATGTATTTCAAACCATATGGACCTAAAAATTAGAAGTCATTCCATCTTTATTCCCCTAGAGCCTTCCAACAGTCCCTAAACCGCTCCAGTCCGAGCATGTTATCATTCTTGTTAGTTCTGAGTGAATTCCCTCGGTATGATCATTCTTTCATCAGTTTGTTCCCCATTTCTTCTCTAGTCTGAGCCTAGCTCACTATTCTAGCTAGACATGGGTGTGGCTTATAATACTTGATGACCAAACGGATCTACGGCACCATCGAATCTCAAACTTTAACTGCCAAAACTATCGTTTTCATCCTGTAGTCCCTTTTAGAATTACTAAACGTCCTTTTTTGGGCAGATATTTCCAGGAACGCTTTATCGGGGTTTGTGTGCTCGTATTTCAGACCATACGGACCTAAAAATTAGAACTCATTCCATCTTTATTCCCCTATAGCCTTCCAGCAATTCCGAAACCACTCTAGTCGGAGCACGTTATCATTCTTGTTAGTTCTAAAAGAATTCCCTCGGTATGATCATTCTTTCATCAGTTTATTTCCCGTTTCTTCTCTAGTCTAAGCCTAGCACACTAGTCTAGCTAGACATGGGTGTGGCTCGTAACACCTGATGACCAAACGGATCTACGGCACCGTCAAATCTCAAACTTTAACTGCCAAAACTATTGTTTTTCATCCTGTAGTCCCTTTAGAATTACAAAAGGTCCTTTTTTGGGCCGAGATTTCCAGGAACACTTTCTCGGGGGTTTGTGTGCATGTATTTCAAACCATATGGACCTAAAAATTAGAAGTCATTCCATCTTTATTCCCCTAGAGCCTTCCAGCAGTTCCTAAACCGCTCCAGTCGGAGCATGTTATCATTCTTGTTAGTTCTGAGTGAATTCCCTCGGTATGATCATTCTTTCATCAGTTTGTTCCCCATTTCTTCTCTAGTCTGAGCCTAGCTCACTATTCTAGCTAGACATGGGTGTGGCTCGTAATACCTGATGACCAAATGGATCTACGGCACCATCGAATCTCAAACTTTTACTTCCAAAACTATTGTTTTTCATCCTGTAGTCCCTTTTAGAATTACTAAACGTCCTTTTTTGGGCCGAGATTTCCAGGAACGCTTTCTTGGGGTTTGTGTGCACGTATTTCAAACCAAGCGTTCCTAAAAATTAGAAGTCATTCCATCTTTATTCCCCTAGAGCCTTACAGCAGTTCCTAAACTGCTCCAGTCGGCGCACGTTATCATTCTTGTTAGTTCTGAGTGAATTCCCTCGGTATGATCATTCTTTCATCAGTTTGTTCCCCGTTTCTTCTCTAGTCTGAGCCTACCACACTATTCTAGCTAGACATAGGTGTGGCTCATAACACCTTATGACCAAACGGATCTACGGCACCATCGAATCTCAAACTTTAACTGCCAAAACTATTGTTTTTCATCCTGTAGTCCCTTTTAGAATTACTAAACATCCTTTTTTGGGCAGATATTTCCAGGAATGCTTTATCGGGGTTTGTGTGCACGTATTTCAGACCATACGGACCTAAAAATTAGAAGTCATTCCATCTTTATTCCCCTATAGCCTTCCACAAGTTCCTAAACCACTCCAGTCGGAGCACGTTATCATTCTTGTTAGTTCTAAGCGAATTCCCTCGGTATGATCATTCTTTCATCAGTTTATTCCCCGTTTCTTCTCTAGTCTAAGCCTAGCACACTAGTCTAGCTAGACATGGGTGTGGCTCGTAACACCTGATGACCAAACGGATCTACGGCACCGTCAAATCTCAAACTTTAACTGCCAAAACTATGGTTTTTCATCCTGTAGTCCCTTTTAAAATAACTAAACGTCCTTTTTTGGGCCGAGATTTCCGGGAACACTTTCTCAGGGTTTGTGTGCATGTATTCCAAACCATATGGACCTAAAAATTAGAAGTCATTCCATCTTTATTCCCCTAGAGCCTTCCAGCAGTTCCTAAACCGCTCCAGTCGGAGCATGTTATCATTCTTGTTAGTTCTGAGTGAATTCCCTCGGTACGATCATTCTTTCATCAGTTTGTTCCCCATTTCTTCTCTAGTCTGAGCCTAGCTCACTATTCTAGCTAGACATGGGTGTGGCTCATAATACCTGATGACCAAACGGATCTACGGCACTATCGAATCTCAAACTTTAACTGCCAAAACTATTGTTTTTCATCCTGTAGTCCCTTTTAGAATTACTAAACGTCCTTTTTTGGGCCGAGATTTCCAGGAACGCTTTCTTGGGGTTTGTGTGCATGTATTTCAAACCAAGCGTTCCTAAAAATTAGAAGTCATTCCATCTTTATTCCCCTAGAGCCTTACAGCAGTTCCTAAACTGCTCCAGTCGGCGCACGTTATCATTCTTGTTAGTTCTGAGCGAATTCCCTCGGTATGATCATTCTTTGATCAGTTTGTTCCCCATTTCTTCTCTAGTTTGAGCCTAGCACACTATTCTAGCTAGACATGGGTGTGGGTCATAACACCTGATGACCAAACAGATCGACGACACCATCGACTCTCAAACTTTAACTGCCAAAACTATTGTTTTTCATCCTGTAGTCCCTTTTAGAATTACTAAACGTCCTTTTTTGGGCCGAGATTTCCAAGAACGCTTTCTCGGGGTTTGTGTGCACGTATTTCAAACCAAACATTCCTAAAAATTAGAAGTCATTCCATCTTTATTCCCCTAGAGCCTTCCAGTAGTTCCTAAACAGCTCCAGTCGGAGGACGTTATCATTCTTGTTAGTTCTGAGTGAATTCCCTCGGTATGATCATTCTTTCATCAGTTTGTTCCCTGTTTCTTCTCTAGTATGAGCCTCGCACACTATTCTAGCTATTAATGGGTGTGGATCGTAACACCTGATGACCAAACGGATCTACGGCACCATCGAATCTCAAACTTTAACTGCCAAAACTATTGTTTTTCATTCTGTAGTCCCTTTTAAATTACTAAACGTCATTTTTGGGCTGAGATATCCAGGAACGCTTTCTCGGGGTTTGTGTGCATGTATTTCAAATCATACGGACCTAAAAATTAGAAGTCATTCCATCTTTATTCCCCTAGAGCCTTCCAGCAGTTCCTAAACCACTCCAGTCGGAACACGTTGTCATTATTGTTAGTTCTGAGTGAATTCCCTCGGTATGATCATTCTTTCATCAGTTTTTTCCCCGTTTCTTCTATAGTCTGAGCCTATCACACTATTCTAGCTAGACATGGGTGTGGCACGTAACACCTGATGACCAAACGGATCTACGGCACCGTCGAATCTCAAACTTTAACTGCCAAAACTATTGTTTTTCATCCTGTTGTCCCTTTAGAATTACTAAATGTCCTTTTTTGGGCCGAGATTTCCAGGATCGCTTTCTCGGGATTTGTGTGCATGTATTTCAAACCATACGGACCTACAAATTAGGTCATTCCATCTTTATTCCCCTAGAGCCTTCCAGCAGTTCCTAAACTGCTCCAGTCGGAGCACGTTATCATTCTTGTTTGTTCTGAGCGAATTCCCTCAGTATGATCATTCTTTCATCATTTTGTTCCCCGTTTCTTCTCTAGTCTAAGCCTAGCACACTATTCTAGCTAGACATGGGTGTGGCTCGTAACACCTGATGACCAAACGGATCTACGGCACCGTCGAATCTCAAACTTTAACTGCCAAAACTATTGTTTTTCATCCTATAGTCCCTTTTAAATTTACTAAACGTCCTTTTTTGGGCTGAGATTTCCAGGAACGCTTTCGTGCGGTTTGTGTGCAAGTATTTCAAATCATACGGACCTATAAATTAGAAGTCATTTCATCTTTATTCCCCTAGAGCCTTCGAGCGGTTCCTAAACCGCTCCAGTCGGAGCATGTTATCATTCTTGTTAGTTCTGAGTGAATTCCCTCGGTATGATCATTCTTTCATCAGTTTGTTCCCCATTTCTTCTCTAGTCTGAGCCTAGCACACTACTCTAGCTAGACATGGGTTTGGCTTGTAACACCTGATAACCAAACGGGTCTACGACACCATCGAATCTCAAACTTTTTTGGGCCGAGATTTCCAGGAACGCTTTCTCGGGGTTTGTGTGCACGTATTTCA
>NC_041382.1:32228-87437 GCF_002162155.2 Triticum dicoccoides
GAATTCCCTCGGTATGATCATTCTTTCATCAGTTTGTTCCCCGTTTCTGCTCTACTCTGAGCTTAACACACTATTCTAGCTAGACATGGGTGTGGCTCGTAACACCTGATGACCAAACGGATCTACGATACCGTCGAATCTCAAACTTTGACTACGAAAACTATTGTTTTTCATTCTATAGTCCCTTTTAGAATTACTAAACGTCCTTTTTTGGGCCGAGATTTCTAGGAACGCTTTCTCGGGGTTTGTGTGCACGTATTTCAAACAATACGGACCTAAAAATTAGAATTCATTCCATCTTTATTCCCCTAGAGCCTTCCAGCAGTTCCTAAACCGCTCAAGTCGGAGCACTTTATCATTCTTGTTAGTTCTCAGCGAATTCCCTCGGTATGATCATTCTTTCATCAGTTTGTTCCCCATTTCTTCTCTAGCCTGAGCCTAACACACTATTCTAGCTACACATGGGTGTGGCTCGTCACACCCGATGACCAAACGGATCTACGGCACCGTCGAATCTCAAACTTTAACTGCCAAAACTATTGTTTTTCATCCTGTAGTCCCTTTTAGAATTACTAAACGTCCTTTTTTGGGTAGATATTTCCAGGAACGCTTTATCGGGGTTTGTGTGCACGTATTTCAGACCATACGGACCTAAAAATTAGAAGTCATTCCATCTTTATTCCCCTATAGCCTTCCAGCAGTTCCTAAACCGCTCCAGTCGGAGCCCGTTATCATTCTTGTTAGTTTTGAGCGAATTCCCTCGGTATGATCATTCTTTCATCAGTTTGTTCCCCGTTTCTTCTCTAGTCTAAGCCTAGCACACTAGTTTAGCTAGACATGGGTGTAGCTCGTAACACCTGATGGCCAAACGGATCTACGGCACCGTGAAATCTCAAACTTTAACTGCCAAAACTGTTGTTTTTCATCCTGTAGTCCCTTTTAGAATTACTAAACGTCCTTTTTTGGGCTGAGATTTCCAGGAACACTTTCTCGGGGTTTGTGTGCATGTATTTCAAACCATATGGACCTAAAAATTAGAAGTCATTCCATCTTTATTCCCCTAGAGCCTTCCAACAGTCCCTAAACCGCTCCAGTCCGAGCATGTTATCATTCTTGTTAGTTCTGAGTGAATTCCCTCGGTATGATCATTCTTTCATCAGTTTGTTCCCCATTTCTTCTCTAGTCTGAGCCTAGCTCACTATTCTAGCTAGACATGGGTGTGGCTTATATCCTTTTTTGGGCCGAGATTTCCAGGAACGCTTTCTTGGGGTTTGTGTGCACGTATTTCAAACCAAGCGTTCCTAAAAATTAGAAGTCATTCCATCTTTATTCCCCTAGAGCCTTACAGCAGTTCCTAAACTGCTCCAGTCGGCGCACGTTATCATTCTTGTTAGTTCTGAGCGAATTCCCTCGGTATGATCATTCTTTCATCAGTTTGTTCCCCAGTTCTTCTCTAGTTTGAGCCTAGCACACTATTCTAGCTAGACATGGGTGTGGGTCATAACACCTGATGACCAAACAGATCGACGGCACCATCGACTCTCAAACTTTAACTGCCAAAACTATTGTTTTTCATCCTGTAGTCCCTTTTAGAATTACTAAACGTCCTTTTTTGGGCTGAGATTTCCAAGAACGCTTTCTCGTGGTTTGTGTGCATGTATTTCAAACCAAACATTCCTAAAAATTAGAAGTCATTCCATCTTTATTCCCCTAGAGCCTTCCAGTAGTTCCTAAACAGCTCCAGTCGGAGCACGTTATCATTCTTGTTAGTTCTGAGCGAATTCCCTCGGTATGATCATTCTTTCATCAGTTTGTTCCCTGTTTCTTCTCTAGTATGAGCCTCGCACACTATTCTAGCTATTAATGGGTGTGGATCGTAACACCTGATGACCAAACGGATCTACGGCACCATCGAATCTCAAACTTTAACTGCCAAAACTATTGTTTTTCATTCTGTAGTCCCTTTTAAATTACTAAACGTCATTTTTGGGCTGAGATATCCAGGAACGCTTTCTCGGGGTTTGTGTGCACGTATTTCAAATCATACGGACCTAAAAATTCGAAGTCATTCCATCTTTATTCCCCTAGAGCCTTCCAGCAGTTCCTAAACCACTCCAGTCGGAACACGTTGTCATTATTGTTAGTTCTGAGTGAATTCCCTCGGTATGATCATTCTTTCATCAGTTTTTTCCCCGTTTCGCCTATCACACTATTCTAGCTAGACATGGGTGTGGCTCGTAACACCTGATGACCAAACGGATCTACGGCACCGTCGAATCTCAAACTTTAACTGCCAAAACTATTGTTTTTCATCCTGTTGTCCCTTTAGAATTACTAAATGTCCTTTTTTGGGCCGAGATTTCCAGGAACGCTTTCTCGGGGTTTGTGTGCATGTATTTCAAACCATACGAACCTAAAAATTAGGTCATTCCATCTTTATTCCCCTAGAGCCTTCCAGCAGTTCCTAAACCGCTCCAGTCGGAGCACGTTATCATTCTTGTTTGTTCTGAGCGAATTCCCTCGGTATGATCATTCTTTCATCATTTTGTTCCCCGTTTCTTCTCTAGTCTAAGCCTAGCACACTATTCTAGCTAGACATGGGTGTGGCTCGTAACACCTGATGACCAAACGGATCTACGGCACCGTCGAATCTCAAACTTTAACTGCCAAAACTATTGTTTTTCATCCTATAGTCCCTTTTAAATTTACTAAACGTCCTTTTTTGGGCTGAGATTTCCAGGAACGCTTTCGTGCGGTTTGTGTGCAACTATTTCAAATCATACAGACCTATAAATTAGAAGTCATTTCATCTTTATTCCCCTAGAGCCTTCGAGCGGTTCCTAAACCACTCCAGTCGGAGCATGTTATCATTCTTGTTAGTTCTGAGTGAATTCCCTCGGTATGATCATTCTTTCATCAGTTTGTTCCCCATTTCTTCTCTAGTCTGAGCCTAGCACACTACTCTAGCTAGACATGGGTTTGGCTCGTAACACCTGATAACCAAACGGGTCTACGACACCATCGAATCTCAAACTTTTTTGGGCCGAGATTTCCAGGAACGCTTTCTCGGGGTTTGCGTGCACGTATTTCAAGTCACGCGGACCTAAAAATTAGAAGTCATTCCATATTTATTCCCCTAGAGCCTTCCAGCAGTTCCCAAACCGCTCCAGTCGGAGCATGTTATCATTCTTGTTAGTTCTAAGCGAATTCCCTCGGTATGATCATTCTTTCATCAGTTTGTTCCCTGTTTCTTCTCTAGACTGAGCCTGACACACTATTCTAGCTAGACACGGGTGTGGCTCGTGACACCTGATGACCAAATGGATCTACGGCACCGTCGAATCTCAAACTTTAACTGCCAAAACTATTGTTTTTCATCCTGTAGTCCCTTTTAGAATTACGAAACGTCCTTTTTTGGGCCAAGATTTCGAGGAATGCTTTCTCGGGGTTTGTGTGCACGTATTTCAAACCATACGGACCTAAAAATTAGAAGTCATTCCATCTTTATTCCCCTAGAGCCTTCCAGCAGTTCCTAAACTGCTCTATTTGGAGCATGTTATCATTCTTGTTAGTTCTGAGTGAATTCCCTCGGTATGATCATTCTTTCATCAGTTTGTTCCCCGTTTCTTCTCTAGTCTGAGCCTAGCACACTATTCTAGCTATTAATGGGTGTGGATCGTAACACCTGATGACCAAACGGATCTACGGCACCATCGAATCTCAAACTTTAACTGCCAAAACTATTGTTTTTCATTCTGTAGTCCCTTTTCGAATTATTAAACGTCCTTTTTTGGGTCGAGATTTCCAGGAACGCTTTCTTGGGGTTTGTGTGCATGTATTTCAAATCATACGGACCTAAAAATTAGAAGGCATTCCATCTTTATTCCCCTAGAGCCTTCCAGCAGTTCCTAAACCGCTCCAGTCGGAGCATGTTATCATTCTTGTTAGTTCTGAGCGAATTCCCTCGGTATGATCATTCTATCATCTGTTTGTTCCCTGTTTCTTCGCTAGCCTAAGCCTGACACACTATTCTAGCTAGACATGGGTGTGGCTCGTGACACCTAATGACCAAACGGATCTACGGCACCCTCGAATCTCAAACTTTAACTACCAAAACTATTGTTTTTCATTCTGTAGTCCCTTTTAGATTACTAAACATCCTTTTTTGGGCTGAGATTTCCAGGAACGCTTTCTCGGGGTTTGTGTGCATGTATTTCAAACCAAACATTCCTAAAATTAGAAGTCATTCCATCTTTATTCCCCTAGAGCCTTCTAGCAGTTCCTAAACAGCTCTAGTCGGAGCATGTTATCATTCTTGTTAATTCTGAGCGAATTCCCTCCGTATGATCATTCTTTCATCAGTTTGTTCTCTGTTTCTGCTCTAGTCTGAGCCTAGCACACTATTCTAGCTATTAATGGGTGTGTATCGTAACACCTAATGACCAAACGGATCTACGACACCATCGAATCTCAAACTTTAACTGCCAAAACTATTGTTTTTCATCCTGTAGTCCCTTTTCGAATTATTAAACGTCCTTTTTTGGGCCGAGATTTCCAGGAACGCTTTCTCGGGGTTTGTGTGGATGTATTTCAAATCATACGGACATAAAAATTAGAAGGCATTCCATCTTTATTCCCCTAGAGCCTTCCAGCAGTTCCTAAACCGCTCCAGTCGGAGCATGTTATCATTCTTGTTAGTTCTGAGCGAATTCCCTCGGTATGATCATTCTATCATCAGTTTGTTCCCTGTTTCTTCGCTAGCCTAAGCCTGACACACTATTCTAGCTACACATGGGTGTGGCTCGTGACACCTAATGACCAAACAGATCTACGGCACCGTCGAATCTCAAACTTTAACTACCAAAACTATTGTTTTTCATTCTGTAGTCCCTTTTAAATTACTAAACGTCATTTTTTGGGCCGAGATTTCTAGGAACGCTTTCTCAGGGTTTGTGTGCATGTATTTCAAGTCATATGGACCTAAAAATTAGAATCCATTCCATCTTTATTCCCCTAGAGCCTTCCAGCAGTTCCTAAACCGCTCCAGTCGGAGCACATTATCATTATTGTTAGTTCTGAGTGAATTCCCTCGGTATGATCATTCTTTCATCAGTTTGTTCCCCGTTTCTGCTCTAGTCTGAGCTTAACACACTATTCTAGCTAGACATGGGTGTGGCTCGTAACACCTGATGACCAAACGGATCTACGATACCGTCGAATCTCAAACTTTAACTACGAAAACTATTGTTTTTCATTCTATAGTCCCTTTTAGAATTACTAAACGTCCTTTTTTGGGCCGAGATTTCCAGGAACGCTTTCTCGGGGTTTGTGTGCACGTATTTCAAACAATACGGACCTAAAAATTAGAATTCATTCCATCTTTATTCCCCTAGAGCCTTCCGGCAGTTCCTAAACCGCTCAAGTCGGAGCACTTTATCATTCTTGTTAGTTCTCAGCGAATTCCCTCGGTATGATCATTCTTTCATCAGTTTGTTCCCCATTTCTTCTCTAGCCTGAGCCTAACACACTATTCTAGCTACAAATGGGTGTGGCTCGTCACACCCGATGACCAAACGGATCTACGGCACCGTCGAATCTCAAACTTTAACTGCGAAAACTATTGTTTTTCATCCTGTAGTCCTTTTTAGAATTACTAAACGTCCTTTTTTGGGACGAGATTTCCAGGAACGCTTTCTCGAGGTTTGTGTGCGCGTATTTCAAACCATACGAACCTTAAAATTAGAATTCATTCCATCTTTATTCCCCTAGAGCCTTCCAGCAGTTCCTAAACCGCTCCAGTCGGAGCACGTTATCATTCTTGTTAGTTCTGAGCGAATTCCCTCGGTATGATCATTCTTTCATCAGTTTGTTCCTTGTTGCTTCTCTAGCCTGAGCCTGATACACTATTCTAGCTAGACATGGGTGTGGCTCGTGACACCTGATAACCAAACGGATCTACGACACCGTCGAATCTCAAACTTTAACTACCAAAACTATTGTTTTCATTCTGTAGTCCCTTTTAAATTACTAAACGTCATTTTTTCGGCCGAGATTTCCAGGAACGCTTTCTTGGGGTTTGTGTGCATGTATTTCAAATCATAAGGACCTAAAAATTAGAATCCATTCCATCTTTATTTCCCTAGAGCCTTCCAGCAGTTCCTAAACCGCTCCAGTCGGAGCATGTTATCATTATTGTTAGTTCTGAGTGAATTCCCTTGGTATGATCATTATTTCATCAGTTTGTTCCCCGTTTCTTCTCTAGTCTGAGCCTAACACACTATTCTAGCTAGACATGGGTGTGGCTCGTAACACCCGATGACCAAACGGATCTACGGCACCGTCGAATCTCAAACTTTAACTGCGAAAACTATTGTTTTTCATCCTTTAGTCCTTTTTAGAATTACTAAACGTCCTTTTTTGGGACGAGATTTCCAGGAACGCTTTCTCGGGGTTTGTGTGCGCGTATTTAAAACCATACGAACCTTAAAATTAGAATTCATTCCATCTTTATTCCCTAGAGCCTTCCAGTAGTTCCTAAACCGCTCCAGTCGGAGCACCTTATCATTCTTGTTAGTTCTGAGCAAATTCCCTCGGTATGATCATTCTTTCATCAGTTTGATCCCCGTTTCTTCTCTAGTCTGAGCCTAGCACACTATTCTAGCTATTAATGGGTGTGGATCGTAACACCTAATGACCAAACGGATCTACGTCACCATCGAATCTCAAACTTTAACTACCAAAACTATTGTTTTTCATCCTGTAGTCCCTTAAAATTAGAATTCATTCCATCTTTATTCCCCTAGAGCCTTCCAGTAGTTCCTAAACCGCTCCAGTCGGAGCACATTATCATTCTTGTTTGTTCTAAGCGAATTCCCTCAGTATGATCATTCTTTCATCATTTTGTTCCCGGTTTCTTCTCTAGTCTGAGCCTAGCACACTATTCTAGCTAGACATGGGTGTGGCTCGTAACACCTGATGACCAAACGGATCTACGGCATCGTCGAATCTCAAACTTTAATTGCCAAAACTATTGTTTTTCATCCTGTAGTCTCTTTTAAATTTACTAAACGTCCTTTTTTGGGCTGAGATTTCCTGGAACGCTTTCGTGCGGTTTGTGTGCAAGTATTTCAAATCATACGGACCTATAAATTAGAAGTCATTTCATCTTTATTCCCCTAGAGCCTTTGAGCGGTTCCTAAACCGCTCTAGTCGGAGCATGTTATCATTCTTGTTAGTTCTGAGTGAATTCCCTCGGTATGATAATTCTTTCATCAGTTTGTTCCCCGTTTCTTCTCTAGTCTGAGCCTAGCACACTACTCTAGCTAGACATGGGTTTGGCTCGTAATCCCTGATAACCAAACGGGTCTACGACACCATCGAATCTCAAACTTTTTTGGGCCGAGATTTCCAGGAACGCTTTCTCGGGGTTTGTGTGCACGTATTTCAAATCATGCGGACCTAAAAATTAGAAGTCATTCCATATTTATTCCCCTAGAGCCTTCCAGCAGTTCCTAAACCGCTCCAGTCCGAGCATGTTATCATTGTTGTTAGTTCTCAGGGAATTCCCTCGGTATGATCATTCTTTCATCAGTTTGTTCCCCGTTTTTTCTCTAGCCTGAGCCTAACACACTATTCTAGCTACACATGGGTGTCGCTCGTAACACCTGATGACCGAACAGATCTACGGCACCATCGAATCTCAAACTTTAACTGCCAAAACTATTGTTTTTCATCCTGTAGTCCCTTTTAGAATTACTAAACGTCTTTTTTTGGGCCGAGATTTCCAGGAACGCTTTCTCGGGGTTTGTGTGGACGTATTTCAAACCATACGGACCTAAAAATTAGAAGTCATTCCATCTTTATTCCCCTAGAGCTTTCCAGCAGTTGCTAAACTGCTCTAGTCGGAGCATGTTATCATTCTTGTTAGTTCTGAGTGAATTCCCTCGGTATGATCATTCTTTCATCAGTTTGTTCCCCGTTTCTTCTCTAGTCTGAGCCTAGCACACTATTCTAGATAGACATGGGTGTGGGTCATAACACCTAATGACCAAACGGATCTACGGCACCCTCGAATCTCAAACTTTAACTGCCAAAACTATTGTTTTTCATCTTGTAGTCCCTTTTAGAATTACTAAACGTCCTTTTTTGGGTCGAGATTTCCAGGAACGCTTTCTCGGGATTTGTGTGCATGTATTTCAAACCAAATGTTCCTACAAATTAGAAGTCATTCCATATTTATTCCCCTAGAGCCTGCCAGCAGTTCCTAAACACCTCTAGTCGGAGCACGTTATCATTCTTGTTAGTTCTGAGCGAATTCCCTCGGTATGATCATTCTTTCATCAGTTTGTTCTGCGTTTCTTCTCTAGTCTGAGCCTAGCACATTATTCTAGCTATTAATGGGTGTGGATCGTAACACCTAATGACCAAACGGATCTACGGCACCATCGAATCACAAACTTTAACTGCCAAAACTATTGTTTTTCATCCTGTAGTCCCTTTTTGAATTATTAAACGTCCTTTTTTGGGCCAAGATTTCCAGGAATGCTTTCTCGGGGTTTGTGTGCATGTATTTCAAATCATACGGACCTAAAAATTAGAAGGCATTCCATCTTTATTCCCCTAGAGCCTTCCAGCAGTTCCTAAACCGCTCCAGTCGGAGCATGTTATCATTCTTGTTAGTTCTGAGCGAATTCCCTTGGTATGATCATTCTTTCATCAGTTTGTTCCCTGTTTCTTCTCTAGCCTGAGCCTGACACACTATTCTAGCTAGACATGGGTGTGGCTCGTGACACCTAATGACCAAACGGATCTACGGCACCGTCGAATCTCAAACTTTAACTACCGAAACTATTGTTTTTCATTCTATAGTCCCTTTTAAATTACTAAACGTCATTTTTTGGGCCGTGATTTCCAGGAACGCTTTCTCGGGGTTTGTGTGCATGTATTTCAAGTCATACGGACCTAAAAATTAGAATCCATTCCATATTTATTCCCCTAGAGCCTTCCAGCAGTTCCTAAACCGCTCCAATTGGAGCACGTTATCATTATTGTTAGTTCTGAGTGAATTCCCTCGGTATGATCATTCTTTCATCAGTTTGTTCCCCATTTCTTCTCTAGTCTGAGCCTAACACACTATTCTAGCTAGACATGGGTGTGGGTCGTAACACCTGATGACCAAAAGGATCTACGGCACCGTCGAATCTCAAACTTTAACTACGAAAACTATTGTTTTTCATTCTATAGTCCCTTTTAGAATTACTAAACGTCCTTTTTTGGGCCGAGACTTCCAGGAACGCTTTCTCGGGGTTTGTGTGCGCGTATTTCAAACAATACAGACCTAAATATTAGAATTCATTCCATCTTTATTCCCCTAGAGCCTTCCAGCAGTTCCTAAACTGCTCCAGTCGGAGCACGTTATCATTCTTGTTAGTTCTCAGGGAATTCCCTCGGTATGATCATTCTTTCATCAGTTTGTTCCCCGTTTCTTCTCTAGCCCGAGCCTAACACACTATTCTAGCTACACATGGGTGTGGCTCGTAACACCTGATGACCAAACGGATCTACGGCACCGTCGAATCTCAAACTTTAACTGCCAAAACTATTGTTTTTCATCCTGTAGTCCCTTGTAGAATTACTAAACGTCCTTTTTTGGGCCGAGATTTCGAGGAACGCTTTGTCGGGGTCTGTGTGCATGTATTTCAAACCATACGGACCTAAAAATTAGAATTCATTCTATCTTTGTTCCCCTAGAGCCTTCCAGCAGTTCCTAAACCGCTCCAGTCAGAGCATGTTATCATTCTTGTTAGTTCTGAGCGAATTCCCTCGGTATGATCATTCTTTCATCAGTTTGTTCCCTATTTCTTCTCTAGCCTGAGCCTGACACACTATTCTAGCTAGACATGGGTGTGGCTCGTGACACCTGATGACCAAACGGATCTACGACACCGTCGAATCTCAAACTTTAACTACTAAAACTATTGTTTTTCATTCTGTAGTCCCTTTTAAATTACTAAACGTCATTTTTTTGTTCGAGATTTGCAGGAACGCTTTCTTGGGGTTTGTGTGCATGTATTTCAAATCATACGGACCTAAAAATTAGAATCCATTCCATCTTTATTCCCCTAGAGCCTTCCAGCAGTTCGTTAACCGCTCCAGTCGGAGCACGTTATCATTATTGTTAGTTCTGAGTGAATTCCCTCGGTATGATCATTCTTTGATCAGTTTGTTCCTCGTTTCTTCTCTAGTCTAAGCCTAACACACTATTCTAGCTAGACATGGGTGTGGCTCGTAACACCCGATGACCAAACGGATCTACGGCACCGTCGAATCTCAAACTTTAACTGCGAAAACTATTGTTTTTCATCCCGTAGTCCTTTTTAGAATTACTAAACATCCTTTTTTGGGACGAGATTTCCAGGAACGCTTTCTCGGGGTTTGTGTGCGCGTGTTTCAAACCATACGGACCTTAAAATTAGAATTCATTCCATCTTTATTCCCCTAGAGCCTTCCAGCAGTTCCTAAACCGCTCCAGTCGGAGCACGTTATCATTCTTGTTAGTTCTGAGCAAATTCCCTCGGTATGATTATTCTTTCATCAGTTTGTTCCCTGTTTCTTCTCTAGTATGAGCCTAGCACACTATTCTAGCTATTAATGGGTGTGTATCGTGACACCTAATGACCAAACGGATCTACGGCACCATCGAATATCAAACTTTAACTGCCAAAACTATTGTTTTTCATACTGTAGTCCCTTTTACAATTATTGAACGTCCCTTTTTGGGCCGATATTTCTAGGAACGCTTTCTCGGGGTTTGTGTGCATGTATTTCAAACCAAACGTTCCTAAAAATTTGAAAGCATTCCATGTTTATTCCCCTAGAGCCTTCCAGCAGTTCCTAAACCGCTCCAGTCGGAGCACGTTATCATTCTTGTCAGTTCTGAGCGAATTCCCTCGGTATGATCATTTTTTCATCAGTTTGTTCCCTATTTCTTCACTAGTCTGAGCCTCGCACACTATTCTAGCTATTAATGGGTGTGGATCGTAACACCTGATGACCAAACGGATCTACGGCACCGTCGAATCTCAAACTTTAATTGCCAAAACTATTGTTTTTCATTCTGTAGTCCCTTTTAAATTACTAAACGTCATTTTTTGGGCTGAGATATCCAACAACGCTTTCTCGGGGTTTGTGTGCATGTATTTCAAACCAAACGTTCCTAAAAATTAGAAGTCATTCCATCTTTATTCCCCTAGAGCCTTCCAGCAGTTCCTAAACAGCTCTAGTCGGAGCACGTTATCATTCTTGTTAGTTCTGAGCGAATTCCCTCGGTATGATCATTCTTTCATCAGTTTGTTCTGCATTCTTCTCTAGTCTGAGCCTCGCACACTATTCTAGCTATCAATGGGTGTGGATCGTAACACTAATGACCAAACGGATCTACGACACCATCGAATCTCAAACTTTAACAGCCAAAACTATTGTTTTTCATCCTGTAGTCCCTTTTAGAATTACTAAACGTCCTTTTTTGGGCCGAGATTTCCAGGAACGCTTTCTCGGGGTTTGTGTGCATGTATTTCAAACCATATGGACCTAAAAATTAGAAGTCATTCCATCTTTATTCCCCTAGAGCCTTCCAGCAGTTCCTAAACTGCTCTAGTCGGAGCATGTTATCATTCTTGTTAGTTCTGAGTGAATTCCCTCGGTATGATCATTCTTTCATCAGTTTGTTCCCCATTTCTTCGCTAGTCTGAGCCTAGCACACTATTCTAGATAGACATGGGTGTGGGTCTTAACACCTGATGACCAAACGGATCTACGGCACCCTCGAATCTGAAACTTTAACTGCCAAAACTATTGTTTTTCATCTTGTAGTCCCTTTTAGAATTACTAAACGTCCTTTTTTGGGACGAGATTTCCAGAATGCTTTCTCGGGGTTTGTGTGCATGTATTTCAAACCAAACGTTCCTAAAAATTAAAAGTCATTCCATCTTTATTCCCCTAGAGCCTTCCAGCAGTTCCTAAACAGCTCTAGTCGGAGCATGTTATCATTCTTGTTAGTTCTGAGTGAATTCCCTCGGTATGATCATTCTTTCATCAGTTTGTTCCCCGTTTCTTCTCTAGTCTGAGCCTAGCACACTACTCTAGCTAGACATGGGTTTGGCTCGTAACACCTGATAACCAAACGGGTCTACGACACCATCGAATCTCAAACTTTTTTGGGCCGAGATTTCCAGGAACGCTTTCTCGGGGTTTGTGTGCACGTATTTCAAATCATGCGGACCTAAAAATTAGAAGTCATTCCATATTTATTCCCCTAGAGCCTTCCAGCAGTTCCTAAATCGCTCTAGTCCGAGCATGTTATCATTCTTGTTAGTTCTGAGCGAATTCCCTCGCTATGATCATTCTTTCATCAGTTTGTTCTGCGTTTCTTCTCTAGTCTGAGCCTAGCACACTATTCTAGCTATTAATGGGTGTGGATCGTAACACATAATGACCAAACGGATCTACGGTACCTTCGAATCTCAAACTTTAACTGCCAAAACTATTGTTTTTCATCCTGTAGTCCCTTTTCGAATTATTAAACGTCCTCTTTTGGGCCGAGATTTCTAGGAACGCTTTCTAGGGGTTGGTGTGCATGTATTTCAAATCATACGGACCTAAAAATTAGAAGGCATTTCATCTTCATTCCCCTAGAGCCTTCCAACAGTTCCTAAGCCGCTCCAGTCGGAGCATGTTATCATTCTTGTTAGTTCTGAGCGAATTCCCTCGGTATGATCATTCTTTCATTAGTTTGTTCCCTATTTCTTCTCTAGCCTGAGCCTGACACACTATTCTAGCTAGAAATGGGTGTGTCTCGTGACACCTAATGACCAAACGGATCTACGGCACCGTCGAATCTCAAACTTTAACTACCAAAACTATTATTTTTCATTCTGTAGTCCCTTTGAAATTACTAAATGTCATTTTTTGGGCCGAGATTTCCAGGAACGCTTTCTCGGGGTTTGTGTGCATGTATTTCAAGTCATACGGACCTAAAAATTAAAATCCATTCCATCTTTATTCCCCTAGAGCCTTCCAGCAGTTCCTAAACCGCTCCAGTCGGAGCATGTTATCATTATTGTTAGTGCTGAGTGAATTCCCTCGGTATGATCATTCTTTCATCAGTTTGGTCCCTGTTTCTTCTCTAGTCTGAGCCTAACACACTATTCTAGCTAGACATGGGTGTGGCTCGTAACACCTGATGACCAAACGGATCTACGGCACCGTCGAATCTCAAACTTTAACGACGAAAACTATTGTTTTTCATTCTATAATCCCTTTTAGAATTACTAAACGTCCTTTTTTGGGACGAGATTTCCAGGAACGCTTTCTCCGGGTTTGTGTGTGAGTATTTCAAACAATACGGACCTAAAAATTTGAATTCATTCCATCTTTATTGCCCTAGAGCCTTCCAGCAGTTCCGAAACCGCTCCAGTCGGAGCACGTTATCATTCTTGTTAGTTCTCAGGGAATTCCCTTGGTATGATCATTCTTTCATCAGTTTGTTCCCCGTTTCTTCTCTAGCCTGAGCCTAACACACTATTCTAGCTACACATGGGTGTGGCTCCTAACACCTGATGACCAAACGGATCTATGGCACCGTCGAATCTCAAACTTTAACTGCCAAAACTATTGTTTTTCATCCTGTAGTCCCTTGTAGAATTACTAAACGTCCTTTTTTGGGTCTAGATTTCGAGGAACACTTTGCCGGGGTTTGTGTGCACGTATTTCAAACCATACGGACCTAAAAGTTAGAAGTCATTCAGTCTTTGTTCCCCTAGAGCCTTCCAGCAGTTCCTAAACCGCTCCAGTCGGAGCATGTGATCGTTCTTGTTAGTTCTGAGCGAATTCCCTCGTTATGATCATTCTTTCATCAGTTTGTTCCCTGTTTCTTCTCTATCCTGAGCCTGACACACTATTCTAGCTAGACATGGGTGTGGCTCGTGACACCTGATGACCAAACGGATCTACGGCACCGTCGAATCTCAAACTTTAACTACCAAAACTATTGTTTTTCATTCTGTAGTCCCTTTTAAATTACTAAACATCATTTTTTGGACAGAGATTTCGAGGAATGCTTTCTCGGGGTTTGTGTGCATGTATTTCAAATCATACGGGCCTAAAAATTAGAATCCATTCCATCTTTATTCCCCTAGAGCCTTCCAGAAGTTCCTAAACCGCTCCAGTCGGAGCATGTTATCATTATTGTTAGTTCTGAGTGAATTCCCTCGGTATGATCATTCTTTCATCAGTTTGCTCCCCGTTTCTTCTCTAGTCTGAGCCTAACACACTATTCTAGCTAGACATGGGTGTGGCTCGTAACACCTGATGACCAAACAGATCTACGGCACCCTCGAATCTCAAACTTTAACTGCCAAAACTATTGTTTTTCATCTTGTAGTCCCTTTTAGAATTACTAAACATCCTTTTTTGGGCCGAGATTTCCAGGAACGCTTTCTCGGGGTTTGTGTGCATGTATTTCAAACCAAACGTTCCTAAAAATTAGAAGGCATTCCATCTTTATTCCCCTAGAGCCTTCCAGAAGTTCCTAAACAGCTCTAGTCGGAGCATGTTATCATTCTTGTTATTTCTGAGCGAATTCCCTCGGTATGATCATTCTTTCATCAGCATCAGTTTGTTTTGCGTTTCTTCTCTAGTCTGAGCCTAGCACACTATTCTAGCTATTAATGGGTGTGGATCGTAACACCTAATGACCAAACGGATCTACGGCACCATCGAATCTCAAACTTTAACTGCCAAAACTATTGTTTTTCATCCTGTAGTCCCTTTCCGAATTATTAAACGTTCTTTTTTGGGCCGAGATTTCCAGGAACGCTTTCTCGGAGTTTGTGTGCATGTATTTCAAATCATACGGACCTAAAAATTAGAAGGCGTTCCATCTTTATTCCCCTAGAGCCTTCCAGCAGTTCCTAAACCGCTCCAGTCGGAGCATGTTATCATTCTTGTTAGTTCTGAGCGAATTCCCTCGGTATGATCATTCTTTCATTAGTTTGTTCCCTGTTTCTTCGCTAGCCTGAGCCCGACATACTATTCTAGCTAGACATGGGTGTGGCTCGTGACACCTAATAACCAAACGGATCTACGGCACCGTCGAATCTCAAACTTTAACTGCAAAAACTATTGTTTTTCATTCTGTAGTCCCTTTTCAATTACTAAACATCATTTTTTGGGCCGAGATTTCCAGGAACGCTTTCTCGGGGTTTGTGTGCATGTATTTCAAGTCATACAGACCTAAAAATTAGAATCCATTCCATCTTTATTCCCCTAGAGCCTTCCAGCAGTTCCTAAACCGCTCCAGTCGGAGCACGTTATCATTATTGTTAGTTCTGAGTGAATTCCCTCGGTATTATCATTCTTTCATCAGTATGTTCCCCGTTTCTTCTCTAGTCTGAGCCTAACACACTAGTCTAGCTAGACATGGGTGTGGCTCGTAACACCTGATGACCAAACGGATCTACGGCACCATCGAATCTCAAACTTTAACTACGAAAACTATTGTTTTTCATTCTATAGTCCCTTTTAGAATTACTAAACGTCCTTTTTTGGCCCGAGATTTCCAGGAACGCTTTCTCGGGGTTTGTGTGCGCGTATTTCAAACAATACGGACCTAAAAATTAGAATTCATTCCATCTTTATTCCCCTAGAGCCCTCCAGTAGTTCCTAAACCGCTCCAGTCGGAGCACGTTATCATTCTTGTTAGTTCTGAGGGAATTCCCTCGGTATGATCATTCTTTCATCAGTTTGTTCCCTGTTTCTTCTCTAGCCTGAGCCTAACACACTATTCTAGCTACACATGGGTGTGGCTCCTAACACCTGATGACCAAACGGATCTACGGCACCGTCGAATCTCAAACTTTAACTGCCAAAACTATTGTTTTTCATCCTGTAGTCCCTTGTAGAATTACTAAACATCCTTTTTGGGCCGTGATTTCGAGGAATGCTTTGTCGGGTTTGTGTGCACGTATTTCAAACCATACGGACCAAAAAATTATAAGTCATTCCATCTTTGTTCCCCTAGAGCCTTCCATCAGTTCCTAAACCGCTCCAGTCGGAGTATGTTATCATTCTTGTTAGTTCTGAGCGAATTCCCTCGGTATGATCATGCTTTCATCAGTTTGTTCCCTGTTTCTTCTCTAGCCTGAGCCTGACACACTATTCTAGCTAGACATGGGTGTGGCTCGTGACACCTGATGACCTAACGGATCTACGGCACCGTCGAATCTCAAACTTTAACTACCAAACCTATTGTTTTTCATTCTGTAGTCCCTTTTAAATTACTAAACGTCATTTTTTTGGCCGAGATTTCCAGGAACGCTTTCTTGGGGTTTGTGTGCATGTATTTCAAATCATACGGACCTAAAAATTAGAATCCATTCCATCTTTATTCCCCTAGAGCCTTCCAGCAGTTCCTAAACCGCTCCAGTCGGAGCACGTTATCATTATTGTTAGTTCTGAGTGAATTCCCTCGGTATGATCATTCTTTCATCAGTTTGTTCCCCGTTTCTTCTCTAGTCTGAGCCTAACACACTATTCTAGCTAGACATGGGTGTGGCTCGTAACACCCGATGACCAAACGAATCTATGGCACCGTCGAATCTCAAACTGTAAGTGCCAAAACTATTGTTTTTCATCCTGTAGTCCCTTTTAGAATTACTAAACGTCCTTTTTTGGGCAGATATTTCCAGGAACGCTTTATCGGGGTTTGTGTGCGCGTATTTCAAACCATACGGACCTAAAAATTAGAAGTCATTCCATCTTTATTCCCCTAGAGCCTTCCAGCAGTTCCTAAACCGCTCCAGTCGGAGCACGTTATCATTCTTGTTAGTTCTGAGCAAATTCCCTCGGTATGATCATTCTTTCATCAGTTTGTTCCCCGTTTCTTCTCTAGTCTGAGCCTAGCACACTATTCTAGCTATTAATGGGTGTGGATCGTAACACCTAATGACCAAACGGATCTACGGCACCATCGAATCTCAAATTTAACTGCCAAAACTATTGTTTTTCATCCTGTAGTCCCTTTTACAATTATTAAACGTCCTTTTTTGGGCCGAGATTTCCAGGATCGCTTTCTCGGGGTTTGTGTGCATGTATTTCAGACCAAACGTTCCTAAAAATTTGAAGGCATTCCATCTTTATTCCCCTAGAGCCTTCCAGCGGTTCCTAAACCGCTCCAGTCGGAGCACGTTATCATTCTTGTTTGTTCTGAGCGAATTCCCTCAGTATGATCATTCTTTCATCATTTTGTTCCCGGTTTCTTCTCTAGTCTGAGTCTAGCACACTATTCTAGCTAGACATGGGTGTGGCTCGTAACACCTAATGACCAAACGGATCTACGGCACCGTCGAATCTCAAACTTTAACTGCCAAAACTATTGTTTTTCATCCTGTAGTCCCTTTTAAATTTACTAAACGTCCTTTTTTGGGCTGAGATTTCCAGGAACGCTTTCGTGCGGTTTGTGTGCAAGTATTTCAAATCATACGGACCTATAAATTAGAAGTCATTTCATCTTTATTCCCCTAGAGCCTTCGAGCGGTTCCTAAACCGCTCCAGTCGGAGCATGTTATCATTCTTGTTAGTTCTGAGTGAATTCCCTCGGTATGATCATTCTTTCATCAGTTTGTTCCCCGTTTCTTCTCTAGTCTGAGCCTAGCACACTACTCTAGCTAGACATGGGTTTGGCTCGTAACACCTGATAACCAAACGGGTCTACGACACCATCGAATCTCAAAATTTTTTGGGCCGAGATTTCCAGGAACGCTTTCTCGGGGTTTGTGTGCACGTATTTCAAATCATGCGGACCTAAAAATTAGAAGTCATTCCATATTTATTCCCCTAGAGCCTTCCAGCAATTCCTAAACCGCTCCAGTCGGAGCATGTTATCATTCTTGCTAGTTCTCAGGGAATTCCCTCGGTACGATCATTCTTTCATTAGTTTGTTCCCCGTTTTTTCTCTAGCCTGAGCCTAACACACTATTCTAGCTACACATGGGTGTGGCTCGTAACACCTGATGACCAAACGGATCTATGGCACCGTCGAATCTCAAACTTTAACTGCCAAAACTATTGTTTTTCATCCTATAGTCCCTTTTAGAATTACTAAACGTCCTTTTTTGGGCCGAGATTTCCAGGAACGCTTTCTCGGGGTTTGTGTGCACGTATTTCAAACCATACGGACCTAAAAATTAGAAGTCATTCCATCTTTATTCCCCTAGAGCCTTCCAGCAGTTCCTAAACTTCTCTAGTCGGAGCATGTTATCATTCTTGTTAGTTCTGAGTGAATTCCCTCGGTATGATCATTCTTTCATCAGTTTGTTCTCCGTTTCTTCTCTAGTCTGAGCCTAGCACACTATTCTAGATAGACATGGGTGTGGGTCATAACACCTGATGACCAAACGGATCTACGGCACCCTCGAATCTCAAACTTTAACTGCCAAAACTATTGTTTTTCATCTTGTAGTCCCTTTTAGAATTACTAAACGTCCTTTTTTGGGCCGAGATTTCCAGGAACGCTTTCTCGGGGTTTGTGTGCATATATTTCAAACCAAACGTTCCTAAAAATTAGAAGTCATTCCATCTTTATTCCCCTAGAGGCTTCCAGTAGTTCCTAAACAGCTCTAGTCGGAGCACGTTATCATTCTTGTTAGTTCTGAGCGAATTCCCTCGGTATGATCATTCTATCATCTGTTTGTTCCCTGTTTCTTCGCTAGCCTAAGCCTGACACACTATTCTAGCTAGACATGGGTGTGGCTCGTGACACCTAATGACCAGACGGATCTACGGCACCATCGAATCACAAACTTTAACTGCCAAAACTATTGTTTTTCATCCTGTAGTCCCTTTTTGAATTATTAAACGTCCTTTTTTGGGCCGATATTTCCAGGAACGCTTTCTAGGGGTTTGTGTGCATGTATTTCAAATCATACGGACCTAAAAATTAGAAGGTATTCCATCTTTATTCCCCTAGAGCCTTCCAGCAGTTCCTAAACCGCTCCAGTCGGAGCATGTTATCATTCTTGTTAGTTCTGAGCGAATTCCCTCGGTATGATCATTCTTTCATCAGTTTGTTCCCTGTTTCTTCTCTAGCCTGAGCCTGGCACACTATTCTAGCTTGACATGGGTGTGGCTCATGACACCTAATGACCAAACGGATCTACGGCACCATCAAATCTCAAACTTTAGCTACCAAAACTATTGTTTTTCATTCTGTAGTCCCTTTTAAATTACTAAACGTCATTTTTGGGCCGAGATTTCCAGGAACGCTTTCTCGGGATTTGTGTGCTTGTATTTCAAGTTATACAGACCTAAAAATTAGAATCCATTCCATCTTTATTCCCCTAGAGCCTTCCAGCAGTTCCTAAACCGCTCCAGTCGAAGCACGTTATCATTATTGTTAGTTCTGAGTGAATTCCCTCGGTACGACCATTCTTTCATCAGTTTGTTCCCCGTTTCTTCTCTAGTCTGAGCCTAACACACTATTCTAGCTAGACATGGGTGTGGCTCGTAACACCTGATGACCAAACGGATCTACGGCACCGTCGAATCTCAAACTTTAACTACGAAAACTATTGTTTTTCATTCTATAGTCCCTTTTAGAATTACTAAACGTCCTTTTCTGGGACGAGATTTCCAGGAAGGCTTTCTTGGGGTTTGTGTGCGTGTATTTCAAACAATACGGACCTGAAAATTAGAATTCATTCCATCTTTATTCCCCTAGAGCCTTCCAGCAGTTCCTAAACCGCTACAGTCGGAGCACGTTATCATTCTTGTTAGTTCTGAGGGAATTCCCTTAGTATGATCATTCTTTCATCAGTTTGTTCCCCGTTTCTTCTCTAGCCTGAGCCTAACACACTATTTTAGCTACACATGGGTGTGGCTCGTAACACCTGATGACCAAACGGATCTACGGCATCGTCGAATCTCAAACTTTAACTGCCAAAACTATTGTTTTTCATCCTGTAGTCCCTTGTAGAATTACTAAACGTCCTTTTTTGGGCCGAGATTTGGAGGAACACTTTGTCGAGGTTTGTGTGCACGTATTTCAAACCATACGGACCTAAAAATTAGAAGTCATTCCATCTTTGTTCCCCTAGAGCCTTCCAGCAGTTCCTAAACCGCTCCAGTCGGAGCATGTTATCATTCTTGTTAGTTCTGAGGGAATTCCCTCGGTATGATCATTCTTTCATCAGTTTGTTCCCTGTTTCTTCTCTAGCCTGAGCCTGACACACTATTCTAGCTAGACATGGGTGTGGCTCGTGACACCTGATGACCAAACGGATCTACGGCACCGTCGAATCTCAAACTTTAACTTCCAAAACTATTGTTTTTCATTCTGTAGTCCCTTTTAAATTACTAAACGTCATTTTTGGGCCGAGATTTCCAGGAACGCTTTCTCGGGGTCTGTGTGCATGTATTTCAAATCATACGGACCTAAAAATTAGAATCCATTCCATCTTTATTCCCCTAGAGCCTTCCAGCAGTTCCTAAACCGCTCCAGTCGGAACACACTATCATTATTGTTAGTTCTGAGTGAATTCCCTCGGTATGATCATTCTTTCATCAGTTTGTTCCCCGTTTCTTCTCTAGTCTGAGCCTAACACACTATTCTAGCTAGACACGGGTGTGGCTGTAACACCCGATGACCAAACGGATCTACGGCACCGTCGAATCTCAAACTTTAACTACGAAAACTATTGTTTTTCATCCTGTAGTCCTTTTTAGAATTACTAAACGTCCTTTTTTGGGACGAGATTTCCAGGAACACTTTCTCGGGGTTTGTGTGCGCGTATTTCAAACCATATGAACCTTAAAATTAGAATTCATTCCATCTTTATTCCCCTAGAGCCTTCCAGAAGTTCCTAAACCGCTCCAGTCGGAACACGTTATCATTCTTGTTAGTTCTGAGCAAATTTCCTTGGTATGATCATTCTTTCATCAGTTTGTTCCCCATTTCTTCTCTAGTCTGAGCCTAGCACACTATTATAGCTATTAATGGGTGTGGATCGTAACACCTAATGACCAAACGGATCTACGGCACTGTCGAATCTCAAACTTTAACTGCTAAAACTATTGTTTTTCATCCTTTAGTCCCTTGTAGAATTACTAAACGTCCTTTTTTGGGCCGAGATTTCGAGGAACGCTTTGTCGGGGTTTGTGTGCACGTATTTCAAACCATACGGACCTAAAAATTAGAAGTCATTCCATCTTTATTCCCCTAGAGCCTTCCAGTAGTTCCTAAACAGCTCTAGTCGGAGCACGTTATCATTCTTGTTAGTTCTGAGCGAATTCCCTCGGTATGATCATTCTTTCATCAGTTTGTTCTGCGTTTCTTCTCTAGTCTGAGCCTAGCACACTATTCTAGCTATTAATGGGTGTGGATCGTAACACCTAATGACCAAACGGATCTACGACACCGTCGAATGTCGGTATGATCATTCTTTCATCAGTTTGTTCCCTGTTTCTTCTCTAGCCTGAGCCTGACACACCATTCTAGCTAGACATGGGTGTGGCTCGTGACACCTGATGACCAAACGGATCTACGGCACCGTCGAATCTCACGCTTTCTCGGGGTCTGTGTGCATGTATTTCAAATCATACGGACCTAAAAATTAGAATCCATTCCATCTTTATTCCCCTAGAGCCTTCCAGCAGTTCCTAAACCGCTCCAGTCGGAGCACACTATCATTATTGTTAGTTCTGAGTGAATTCCCTCGGTATGATCATTCTTTCATCAGTTTGTTCCCCGTTTCTTCTCTAGTCTGAGCATAACACACTATTCTAGCTAGACACGGGTGTGGCTGTAACACCCGATGACCAAACGGATCTACGGCACCGTCGAATCTCAAACTTTAACTACGAAAACTATTGTTTTTCATCCTGTAGTCCTTTTTAGAATTACTAAACGTCCTTTTTTGGGACGAGATTTCCAGGAACGCTTTCTCGGGGTTTGTGTGCGCGTATTTCAAACCATATGAACCTTAAAATTAGAATTCATTCCATCTTTATTCCCCTAGAGCCTTCCAGCAGTTCCTAAACCGCTCCAGTCGGAGCACGTTATCATTCTTGTTTGTTCTGAGCGAATTCCCTCAGTATGATCATTCTTTCATCATTTTGTTCCCGGTTTCTTCTCTAGTCTGAGTCTAGCACACTATTCTAGCTAGACATGGGTGTGGCTCATAACACCTAATGACCAAACGGATCTACGGCACCATCGAATCTCAAACTTTAACTGCTAAAACTATTGTATTTCATCCTTTAGTCCCTTATCATTCTTGTTAGTTCTGAGTGAATTCCCTTGGTATGATCATTCTTTCATTAGTTTGTTCCCCGTTTCTTCTCTAGTCTGAGCCTAGCACACTATTCTAGCTAGACATGGGTGTGGCTCATAACACCTTATGACCAAACGGATCTACGGCACCATCGAATCTCAAACTTTAACTGCCAAAACTATTGTTTTTCATCCTGTAGTCCCTTTTAGAATTACTAAACGTCCTTTTTTGGGCAGATATTTCCAGGAACGCTTTACCGGGGTTTGTGTGCACATATTTCAGACCATACGGACCTAAAAATTAGAAGTCATTCCATCTTTATTCCCCTATAGCCTTCCAGCAGTTCCTAAACCACTCCAGTCGGAGCACGTTATCATTCTTGTTAGTTCTGAGCGAATTCCCTCGATATGATCATTCTTTCATCAATTTGTTCCCCGTTTCTTCTCTAGTCTAAGCCTAGCAAACTAGTCTAGCTAGACATGGGTGTGGCTCGTAACACCTGATGACCAAACGGATCTATGACATCGTCAAATCTCAAACTATAACTGCCAAAACTATTGTTTTTCATCCTGTAGTCCCTTTTAGAATACTAAACGTCCTTTTTTGGGCCGAGATTTCCACGATCGCTTTCTCGGGGTTTGTGTGCATGTATTTCAAACCAAACGTTCCTAAAAATTTGAAGGCATTCTATCTTTATTCCCCTAGAGCCTTCCAGCAGTTCCTAAACCGCTCCAGTCGGAGCACGTTATCATTCTTGTTTGTTCTGAGCGAATTCCCTCAGTATGATCATTCTTTCATCATTTTGTTCCCGGTTTCTTCTCTAGTCTGAGTCTAGCACACTATTCTAGCTAGACATGGGTGTGGCTCGTAACACCTAATGACCAAACGGATCTACGGCACCGTCGAATCTCAAACTTTAACTGCTAAAACTATTGTTTTTCATCCTTTAGTCCCTTGTAGAATTACTAAACGTCCTTTTTTGGGCCGAGATTTCGAGGAACGCTTTGTCGGGGTTTGTGTGCACGTATTTCAAACCATACGGACCTAAAAATTAGAAGTCATTCCATCTTTGTTCCCTTAGAGCCTTCCAGCAGTTCCTAAACCGCTCCAGTCGGAGCACGTTATCATTCTTGTTAGTTCTGAGCAAATTCCCTCGGTATGATCATTCTTTCATCAGTTTGTTCCCTGTTTCTTCTCTAGTCTGAGCCTAGCACACTATTCTAGCTATTAATGGGTGTGGATCGTAACACTTGATAACCAAACGGATCTACGGCACCGTCGAATCTCAAACTTTAACTGCCAAAACTACTGTTTTTCATTCCGTAGTCCCTTTTAAATTACTAAACGTCATTTTTGGGCAGAGATATCCAGGAACGCTTTCTCGGGGTTTGTGTGCACGTATTTCAAATCATACGGACCTAAAAATTAGAATACATACCATCTTTATTCCCCTGGAGCTTTCCAGCAGTTCCTAAACCGCTCCAGTCGGAGCACGTTATCATTATTTTTAGTTCTGAGTGAATTCCCATGGTATGATCATTTTCTCATCAGTTTGTTCCCCGTTTCTTCTCTAGTCTGAGCCTATCACACTATTCTAGCTAGACATGGGTGTGGCTCGTAACACCTGATGACCAAACGGATCTACGGCACCGTCGAATCTCAAACTTCAACTGCCAAAACTATTATTTTTCATCCTGTAGTCCCTTTTAGAATTACTAAATGTCCTTTTTTGGGCCGAGATTTCCAGGAACGCTTTCTCGGGGTTTGTGTGCATGTATTTCAAACCATACGGACCTAAAAATTAGGTCATTCCATCTTTATTCCCCTAGAGCCTTCCAGCAGTTCCTAAACCGCTCCAGTCGGAGCACGTTATCATTCTTGTTTGTTCTGAGCGAATTCCCTCGATATGATCATTCTTTCATCAGTTTGTTCCCCGTTTCTTCTCTAGCCTGAGCCTGACACACTATTCTAGCTAGACATGGGTGTGGCTCGTAACACCTAATGACCAAACGGATCTACGGCACCGTTGAATCTCAAACTTTAACTGCCAAAACTATTGTTTTTCATTATGTAGTCCCTTTTAAATTACTAAACGTCATTTTTTGGGCTGAGATATCCAGGAAAGCTTTCTCGGGGTTTGTGTGCACGTATTTCAAATCATACGGACCTAAAAATTAGAAGTCATTCCATATTTATTCCCCTAGAGCCTTCCAGAAATTCCTAAACCGCTCCAGTTGGACCACGTTATCATTCTTGTTAGTTCTGAGTGAATTACCTCGGTATGATCATTCTTTCATCAGTTTGTTCCCCGTTTCTTCTATAGTCTGAGCCTAGCACACTACTCTAGCTAGACATGGGTGTGGCTCGTAACACCTGATGACCAAACAGATCTACGACACCGTCAAATCTCAAACTTTAACTGCCAAAACTATTATTTTTCATCCTGTAGTCCCTTTTAGAATTACTAAACGTCCTTTTTTGGGCTGAGATTTCCAGGAACGCTTTCGCGGGGTTTGTGTGCACGTATTTTAAACCATACGGACCTAAAAATTAGAAGTCATTCCATCTTTATTCCCCTAGAGCCTAACACACTATTATAGCTAGACATGGGTGTGGCTCGTAACACCTGATGACCAAACGGATCTACGGCACCATCGAATCTCAAACTTTAACTGCCAAAACTATTGTATTTCATCATGTAGTCCCTTTTAGAATTATTAAACGTCCTTTTTTTGGGCCGTGATTTCCATGAACGCTTTCTCGGGGTTTCTGTGCACGTATTTCAAATCATACAGACCTAAAAATTAGAAGGCATTTCATCTTTATTCCCCTAGAGCCTTCCAGCAGTTCCTAAACCGCTCCAGTCGGACCATGTTATCATTCTTGTTAGTTCTGAGTGAATTCCCTCGATATGATCATTCTTTCATCAGTTTGTTCCCCGTTTCTTCTCTAGTCTGAGCCTAGCTCACTATTCTAGCTAGATATGGGTGTGGCTCATAATACCTGATGACCAAACGGATCTACGGCACCATCGAATCTCAAACTTTAGCTGCCAAAACTATTGTTTTTCATCCTGTAGTCCCTTTTAGAATTACTAAACGTCCTTTTTTGGGCCGGGATTTCCAGGAACGCTTTCTCGGGGTTTGTGTGCACGTATTTCAAACCAAGCGTTCCTAAAAATTAGAAGTCATTTGATCTTTATTCCCCTAGAGCCTTCCAGCAGTTCCTAAACCGCTCCAGTCGGCGCACGTTATCATTCTTGTTAGTTCTGAGCGAATTCCCTCGGTATGATCATTCTTTCATCAGTTTGTTCCTCGTTTCTTCTCTAGTCTGAGCCTAGCACACTATTCTAGCTAGACATGGGTGTGGGTCATAACACCTGATGACCAAACCGATCTACGGCACCATCGAATCTCAAACTTTAACTACCAAAACTATTGTTTTTCATCCTGTAGTCCCTTTTAGAATTACCAAACGTCCTTTTTTGGGCCGAGAATTCCAAGAATGCTTTCTCGGGGTTTGTGTGCACATATTTCAAACCAAACATTCCTAAAAATTAGAAATCATTCCATCTTTATTCCCCAAGAGCCTTCCAGCAGTTCCTAAACAGCTCCACTCGGAGCACGTTGTCATTCTTGTTAGTTCTGAGCGAATTCCCTCGGTATGATCATTCTTTCATCAGTTTGTTCCCTGTTTCTTCTCTAGTCTGAGCCTCGCACACTATTCTAGCTATTAATGGGTGTGGATCGTAACTCCTGATGACCAAACGGATCTACGGCACCGTCGGATCTCAAACTTTAACTGCCAAAACTACTGTTTTTCATTTTGTAGTCCCTCTTAAATTACTAAACGTCATTTTTTGGGCTGAGATATCCAGGAACGCTTTCTCGGGGTTTGTGTGCACGTATTTCAAATCATACGGACCTAAAAATTAGAAGTCATTCCATCTTTATTCCCCTAGAGCCTTCCAGCAGTTCCTAAACCACTCCAGTCGGAGCACGTTATCATTATTGTTAGTTCGGAGTGAATTCCCTTGGCATGATCTTTCTTTCATCAGTTTGTTCCCCGTTTCTTCTCTAGTGTTAGCCTATCACACTATTCTAGCTAGACATGGGTGTGGCTCGTAACACCTGATGACCAAACGGATCTACGGCACCGTCGAATTTCAAACTTTAACTGCCAAAACTATTGTTTTTCCTCCTGTAGTCCCTTTTAGAATTACTAAATGTCCTTTTTTGGGCCGAGATTTCCAGGAATGCTTTCTCGGGGTTTGTGTGCATGTATTTCAAACCATACGGACCTAAAAATTAGGTCATTCCATATTTATTCCCCTAGAGCCTTCCAGCAGTTCCTAAACATCTCCAGTCGGAGCACGTTATCATTCTTGTTTGTTCTGAGCGAATTCCCTCAGTATGATCATTCTTTCATCATTTTGTGCCCTGTTTCTTCTCTAGTCTGAGCATAGCACACTATTCTAGCTAGACATGGGTGTGGCTCGTAACACCTGATGACCAAACGGATGTACGACACCGTCGAATCTCAAACTTTAACTGCCAAAACTATTGTTTTTCATCCTGTAGTCCCTTTTAAATTTGCTAAATGTCCTTTTTGGGCTGAGATTTCCAGGAACGCTTTCGTGCGGTTTGTGTGCAAGTATTTCTAATCATACGGACCTATAAATTATAAGTCATTCCATCTTTATTCCCCTAGAGCCTTCGAGCAGTTCCTAAACCGCGCCAGCCGGAGCATGTTATCATTCTTGTTAGTTCTGAGTGAATTCCCTCGGTATGATCATTCTTTCATCAGTTTGTTCCCCGTTTCTTCTCTAGTCTGAGCCTAGCACACTACTCTAGCTAGACATGGGTTTGGCTCGTAACACCTGATAACCAAACAGGTCTACGACTCCATCGAATCTCAAACTTTTTTGGGCCGAGATTTCCAGGAACGCTTTCTCGGGGTTTGTGTGCACGTATTTCAAATCATGCGGACCTAAAAATTAGAAGTCATTCCATATTTATTACCCTAGAGCCTTCCAGCAGTTCCTAAACCGCTCCAGTCGGAGCATGTTATCATTCTCTTTAGTTCTCAGGGAATTCCCTCGGTATGATCATTCTTTCATCAGTTTATTCCCCGTTTTTTCTCTAGCATGAGCCTAACACACTATTCTAGCTACACATGGGTGTGGCTCGTAACACCTGATGACCAAACGGATCTACGGCACCGTCGAATCTCAAACTTTAACTGCCAAAACTATTGTTTTCGTCCTGTAGTCCCTTTTAGAATTACTAAACGTCCTTTTTTGGGCCGAGATTTCCAGGAATGCTTTCTCGGGGTTTGTGTGCACGTATTTCAAATCATACGGACCTAAAAATTAGAAGTCATTCCATCTTTATTCCCCTAGAGCCTTCCAGCAGTTCCTAAACAACTCTAGTCGGAGCAAGTTATCATTCTTGTTAGTTCTGAGCGAATTCCCTCGGTATGATCATTCTTTCATTAGTTTGTTCTGCGTTTCTTCTCTAGTCTGAGCCTAGCACACTATTCTAGCTATTAATGGGTGTGGATCGTAACACCTAATGACCAACGGATCTACGGCACCATCGAATCTCAAACTTTAACTGCCAAAACTATTATTTTTCATCCTGTAGTCCCTTTAAAAATTATTAAATGTCATTTTTTGGGCCGAGATTTCCAGGAACGCTTTCTCGGGGTTTGTGTGCATGTATTTCAAGTCATACGGACCTAAAAATTAGAATCCATTCCATCTTTATTCCCCTAGAGCCTTGCAGCAGTTCCTAAACCGCTCCAGTCGGAGCACGTTATCATTATTGTTAGTTCTGAGTGAATTCCCTCGGTATGATTATTCTTTCATCAGTTTGTTCCCCATTTCTTCTCTAGTCTGAGCCTAACACACTATTCTAGCTAGACATGGGTGTGGCTCGTAATACCTGATGACCAAACGGATCTACAGCACCGTCGAATCTCAAACTTTAACTACGAAAACTATTGTTTTTCATTCTATAGTCCCTTTCAGAATTACTAAACGTCCTTTTTTGGGCCGAGATTTCCAGGAACGCTTTCTCGGGGTTTGAGTGCGCGTATCTAACAATACAGACCTAAAAATTAGAATTCATTCCATCTTTATTCCCCTAGAGCCTTCCAGCAGTTCCTAAACTGCTCCAGTCGGAGCACGTTATCATTCTTGTTAGTTCTCAGGGAATTCCCTCGGTATGATCATTCTTTCATCAGTTTGTTCCCCGTTTCTTCTCTAGCATGAGCCAAACACACTATTCTAGCTACACATGGGTGTGCCTCGTAACACCTGATGACCAAACGGATCTACGGCACCGTCGAATCTCAAACTTTAACTGCCAAAATTATTGTTTTTCATCTTGTAGTCCCTTGTAGAATTACTAAACGTCCTTTTTTGGGCCGAGATTTCGAGAAACACTTTGTCGGGGTTTGTTTGCACGTATTTCAAACCATACGGACCTAAAAATTAGAAGTCATTCCATCTTTGTTCCCCTAGAGCCTTCCAGCAGTTCCTAAACCGCTCCAGTCGGAGCATGTTATCATTCTTGTTAGTTCTGAGCAAATTCCCTCGGTAAGATCATTCTTTCATCAGTTTGTTCCCTGTTTCTTCTCTAGCCTGAGCCTGACACACTATTCTAGCTAGACATGGGCGTGGCTCGTGACACCTGATGACCAAACGGATCTACGGCACCGTCGAATCTCAAACTTTAACTACCAAAACTATTGTTTTTCATTCTGTAGTCCCTTTTAAATTACTAAACGTCATTTTTTCGGCCGAGATTTCCAGGAACGCTTTCTTGTGGTTTGTGTGCATGTATTTCAAATCATACGGACCTAAAAATTGGAATCCATTCCATCTTTATTCCCCTAGAGCCTTCCAGCAGTTCCTAATCCGCTCCAGTCGGAGCACGTTATCATTGTTGTTAGTTCTGAGTGAATTCCCTCGGTATGATCATTCTTTCATCAGTTTGTTCCCTGTTTCTTCTCTAGTCTGAGCCTAACACACTATTCTAGCTAGACATGGGTGTGGCTCGTAACACCCGATGACCAAACGGATCTACGGCACCGTCGAATCTCAAACTTTAACTGCGAAAACTATTGTTTTTCATCCTGTAGTCCTTTTTAGAATTACTAAACGTCCTTTTTTGGGACGAGATTTCCAGGAACGCTTTCTCGGGGTTTGTGTGCGCGTATTTCAAACCATACGAACCTTAAAATTAGAATTCATTCCATCTTTATTCCCCTAGAGCCTTCCAGCAGTTCCTAAACCGCTCCAGTCGGAGCACGTTATCATTCTTGTTAGTTCTGAGCAAATTCCCTCGGTATGATCATTCTTTCATCAGTTTGTTCCCCGTTTCTTCTCTAGTCTGAGCCTAGCACACTATTCTAGCTATTAGTGGGTGTGGATCGTAACACCTAATGACCAAACGGATCTATGGCACCATCGAATCTCAAACTTTAACTGCCAAAACTATTGTTTTTCATCCTGTAGTCCCTTTTACAATTATTAAACGTCCTTTTTTGGGCCGAGATTTCCAGGAACGCTTTCTCGGGGTTTGTGTGCATGTATTTCAAACCAAACGTTCCTAAAAATTTGAAGGCATTCCATCTTTATTCCCCTAGAGCCTTCCAGCAGTTCCTAAACCGCTCCAGTCGGAGCACGTTACCATTCTTGTTAGTTCTGAGCGAATTCCCTCGGTATGATCATTTTTTCATCAGTTTTTTCCCTGTTTCTTCTCTAGTCTGAGCCTCGCACACTATTCTAGCTATTAATGGGTGTGGATCGTAACACCTGATGACCAAACGGATCTACGGCACCGTCGAATCTCAAACTTTAACTGCCAAAACTACTGTTTTTCATTCTGTAGTCCATTTTAAATTACTAATCGTCATTTTTGGGGCCGATATTTCCAGGAACGCTTTCTCGGGGTTTGTGTGCACGTATTTCAAACCATACGGACCTAAAAATTAGAAGTCATTCCATCTTTATTCCCCTAGAGCCTTCCAGCAGTTCCTAAACCACTCCAGTCGGAACATGTTATCATTATTGTTAGTTCTGAGTGAATTCCCTCGGTATGATCATTCTTTCATCAGTTTGTTCCCCGTTTCTTCTCTAGTCTGAGCCTATCATACTATTCTAGCTAGACATGGGTGTGGCTCGTAACATCTGATGACCAAACGGATCTATGGCACCGTCGAATCTCAAACTTTAACTGCCAAAACTATTGTTTTTCATCCTGTAGTCCCTTTTAGAATTACTAAATGTCCTTTTTTGGGCCGAGATTTCCAGGAACGCTTTCTCGGGGTTTGTGTGCATGTATTTAAAACCATACGGACCTAAAAATTAGGTCATTCCATCTTTATTCCCCTAGAGCCTTCCAGCAGTTCCTAAACCGCTCCAGTCGGAGCACGTTATCATTCTTGTTTGTTCTGAGCGAATTCCCTCAGTATGATCATTCTTTCATCATTTTGTTCCCCGTTTCTTCTCTAGTCTGAGCCTAGCACACTATTCTAGCTAGACATGGGTGTGGCTCGTAACACTTGATGACCAAAGGATCTACGGCACCGTCGAATCTCAAACTTTAACTGCCAAAACTATTGTTTTTCATCCTGTAGTCCCTTTTAAATTTACTAAACGTCCTTTTTTGGGCTGAGATTTCCAGGAAAGCTTTCGTGCGGTTTGTGTGCAAGTATTTCAAATCATACGGACCTATAAATTAGAAGTCATTCCATCTTTATTCCCCTAGAGCCTTCGAGCGGTTCCTAAACCGCTCCAGTCGGAGCATGTTATCATTCTTGTTAGTTCTGAGTGAATTCCCTCGGTATGATCATTCTTTCATCAGTTTGTTCCCCGTTTCTTCTCTAGTCTGAGCCTAGCACACGACTCTAGCTAGACATGGGTTTGGCTCGTAACACCTGATAACCAAACGGCTCTATGACACCATCGAATCTCAAACTTCTTTGGGCTGAGATTTCCATGAACGCTTTCTCGGGGTTTGTGTGCACGTATTTCAAATCATGCGGACCTAAAAATTAGAAGTCATTCCATATTTATTCCCCTAGAGCCTTCCAGCAGTTCCTAAACTGCTCCAGTCGGAGCATGTTATCATTCTTGTTAGTTCTCAGGGAATTCCATCGGTATGATCATTCTTTCATCAGTTTGTTCCCCGTTTTTTCTCTAGCCTGAGCCTAACACACTATTCTAGCTACACATGGGTGTGGCTCGTAACACCTGATGACCAAACGGATCTACGACACCGTCGAATCTGAAACTTTAACTGCCAAAACTATTGTTTTTCATCCTGTAGTCCCTTTTAGAATTAGTAAACGTCCTTTTTTGGGCCAAGATTTCCAGGAACGCTTTCTCGGGGTTTGTGTGCACGTATTTCAAAACATACGGACCTAAAAATTAGAAGTCATTCCATCTTTATTCCCCTAGAGCCTTCCAGCAGTTCCTAAACTGCTCTAGTCGGAGCATGTTATCATTCTTGTTAGTTCTGAGTGAATTCCCTCGGTATGATCATTCTTTCATCAGTTTGTTCCCCATTTCTTCTCTAGTCTGAGCCTAGCACACAATTCTAGATAGACATGGGTGTGGGCCATAACACCTGATGACCAAACGGATCTACGGCACCCTCGAATCTCAAACTTTAACTGCCAAAACTATTGTTTTTCATCTTGTAGTCCCTTTTAGAATTACTAAACGTCCTTTTTTGGGCCGAGATTTCCAGGAACGCTTTCTCGGGGTTTGTGTGCATGTATTTCAAACCAAACGTTCCTAGAAATTAGAAGTCATTCCATGTTTATTCCCCTAGAGCCTTCCAGCAGTTCCTAAACAGCTCTAGTCGAAGCACGTTATCATTCTTGTTAGTTCTGAGCGAATTCCCTCGGTATGATCATTCTTTCATCAGTTTGTTTTGCGTTTCTTCTCTATTCTGAGCCTAGCAAACTATACTAGCTATTAATGGGTGTGGATCGTAACACCTAGTGACCAAACGGATCTACGGCACCATCGAATCTCAAACTTTAACTGCCAAAACTATTAAACGTCCTTTTTTGGGCCGAGATTTCCAGGAACGCTTTCTCGGGGTTTGTGTGCATGTATTTCAAATCATACGGACCTAAAAATTAGAAGGCATTCCATCTTTATTCCCCTAGAGCCTTCCAGTAGTTCCTAAACCACCCCAGTCGGAGCACGTTATCATTCTTGTTAGTTCTGAGCGAATTCCCTTGGTATGATCATTCTTTCATCAGTTTGTTCCCTGTTTCTTCTCTAGCCTGAGCCTGACACACTATTCTAGCTAGACATGGGTGTGGCTCGTGACACCTAATGAGCAAACGGATCTACGGCACCGTCGAATCTCAAACTTTAACTACCAAAACTATTGTTTTACATTCTGTAGTCCCTTTTAAATTACTAAACATCATTTTTTGGGCCGAGATTTCCAGGAACGCTTTCTCGGGGTTTGTGTGCATGTATTTCAATTCATACGGACCTAAAAATGAGAGTCCATTCCATCTTTATTCCCCTAGAGCCTTCCAACAGTTCCTAAACCGCTCCAGTCGGAGCACGTTATCATTATTGTTAGTTCTGAGTGAATTCCCTCGGTATGATCATTCTTTCATCAGTTTGTTCCCGTTTCTTCTCTAGTCTGAGCCTAACACACTATTCTAGCTAGACATGGGTGTGGCTCGTAACACCTGATGACCAAACGGATCTACGGCACCGTCGAATCTCAAACTTTAACTACGAAAACTATTGTTTTTCATTCTATAGTCCCTTTTAGAATTACTAAGCGTCCTTTTTTGGGCTGAGATTTCCAGGAACGCTTTCTCGGGGTTTGTGTGCACGTATTTCAAACAATACGGACCGAAAAATTAGAATTCATTCCATCTTTATTCCCCTAGAGCCTTCTAGCAGTTCCTAAATCGCTCCAGTCGGAGCACGTTATCATTCTTGTTAGTTCTCAGGGAATTCCCTCGGTATGATCATTCTTTCATCAGTTTGTTCCCCGTTTCTTCTCTAGCCTGAGCCTAACACACTATTCTAGCTACACATGGGCATGGCTCGTAACACCTGATGACCAAACGGATCTACGACACCGTCGAATCTCAAACTTTAACTGCCAAAACTATTGTTTTTCATCCTGTAGTCCCTTGTAGAATTACTAAACGTCCTTTTTTGGGCCGAGATTTCGAGGAACGCTTTGTCGGGGTTTGTGTGCACATATTTCAAACCATACGGACCTAAAAATTAGAAGTCATTCCATCTTTGTTCCCCTAGAGCCTTCCAGCAGTTCCTAAACCGCTCCAGTCGGAGCACGTTATCATTCTTGTTAGTTATGAGCAAATTCCCTCGGTATGTACATTCTTTCATCAGTTTGTTCCGTGTTTCTTCTCTAGCCTGAGCTTGACACACTATTCTAGCTAGACATGGGTGTGGCTCGTGACACCTAATGACCAAACGGATCTACGGCACCGTCGAATCTCAAACTTTAACTACCAAAACTATTGTTTTTCATTCTGTAGTCCCTTTTAAATTACTAAACGTCCTTTTTTGGGCCGAGATTTCCAGGAACGCTTTCGCCCGGTTTGTGTGCAAGTATTTCAAATCATACGGACCTAAAAATTAGATGTCATTCCATCTTTATTCCCTCTAGAGCCTTCCAGCACTTCCTAAACCGCTCTAGTCGGAGCACGTTATCATTCTTGTTAGTTCTGAGTGAATTCCCTTGGTATGATCATTCTTTCATCAGTTTGTTCTCCATTTCTTCTCTAGTCTGAGCCTAACACACTACTCTAGCTAGACATGGGTGTGGCTCATAACACCTCATGACCAAACGGGTCTACGGCACCATCAAATCTCAAACTTTAACTGCCAAAACTATTGTTTTTCATTCTGTAGTCCCTTTTAGAATTACTAAACGTCCTTTTTTGGGACGAGATTTCCAGGAACGCTTTCTCGGGGTTTGTGTGCACGTATTTCAAATCATACAGACCTAAAAATTAGAAGTCATTCCATCTTTATTCCCCTAGAGCCTTCCAGCAGTTCCTAAACCGCTCCAGTCAGAGCATGTTATCATTCTTGGTAGTTCTGAGTGAATTCCCTCGGTATGATCATTCTTTCATCAGTTTGTTCCCCGTTTCTTCTCTAGCCTGAGCCTAACACACTATTCTAGCTAGACATGTGTGTGGCTCGTAACACCTGTTGACCAAACGGATCTACGGCACCGTCGAATCTCAAATTTTAACTGCCAAAACTATTGTTTTTCATCTTGTAGTCCCTTTTAGAATTACTAAACGTCCTTTTTTGGGCCGAGATTTCCAGGAACGCCTTCTCGGGGTTTGTTTGCACGTATTTCGAACCATATGGACCTAAAAATTAGAAGTCATTCCATATTTATTCCCCTATAGCCTTCCCGCAGTTTCTAAACCGCTCCAGTCGAAGCATGTGATCATTCTTGTTAGTTCTGAGTGAATTCCCTCGGTATGATCATTCTTTCATCAGTTTGTTCCCTGTTTCTTCTCTAGCCTGAGCCTGACACACTATTCTAGCTAGACATGGGTGTGGCTCATGACACTTGATGACCAAACGGATCTACGGCACCGTTGAATCTCAAACTTTAACTACCAAAACTATTGTTTTTCATTCTGTAGTCCCTTTTAAATTACTAAACGTCATTTTTTGGGCCGAGATTTCCAGGAACGCTTTCTCGGGGTCTGTGTGCATGTATTTCAAATCATACGGACCTAAAAATTAGAATCCATTCCATCTTTATTCCCCTAGAGCCTTCGAGCAGTTCCTAAACCGCTCCAGTTGGAGCACGTTATCATTATTGTTAGTTGTGAGTGAATTCCCTCGGTATGATCATTCTTTCATCAGTTTGTTCCCTGTTTCTTCTCTAGTCTGAGCCTAACACACTATTCTAGCTAGACATGGGTGTGGCTCGTAACACCCGATGACCAAACGGATCTACGGCACCGTCGAATCTCAAACTTTAACTGCGAAAACTATTGTTTTTCATCCTGTAGTCCTTTTTAGAATTACTAAACGTCCTTTTTTGGGACGAGATTTCCAGGAACGCTTTCTCGGGGTTTGTGTGCGCGTATTTCAAACCATACGAACCTTAAAATTAGAATTCATTCCATCTTTATTCCCCTAGAGCCTTCCAGAAGTTCCTAAACCGCTCCAGTCGGAGCACGTTATCATTCTTGTTAGTTCTGAGCGAATTCCCTCGGTATGATCATTCTTTCATCAGTTTGGCCCCCCTTTCTTCTCTATTCTGAGCCTAGCACACTATTCTAGCTATTAATGGGTGTGGATCGTAACACCTAATGACCAAACGGATCTACGACACCATCGAATCGCAATCTTTAACTGCCAAAACTATTGTTTTTCATCCTGTAGTCCCTTTTACAATTATTAAACGTCCTATTTTGGGCCGAGATTTCCAGGAACGCTTTCTCGGGGTTTGTGTGCATGTATTTCAAATCATACGGACCTAAAAGTTTGAAGGCATTCCATCTTTATTCCCCTAGAGCCTTCCAGCAGTTCCTAAACCGCTCCAGTCGGATCACGTTATCATTATTGTTAGTTCTGAGCAAATTCCCTCGGTATGATCATTCTTTCATCAGTTTGTTCCCTGTTTCTTCTCTAACCTGAGCATGACACACTATTCTAGCTAGACATGGGTGTGGCTCGTGACACCTGATGACCAAACGGATCTACGGCACCGTCGAATCTCAAACTTTAACTGCAAAAACTATTGTTTTTCATTCTATAGTCCCTTTTAAATTACTAAACGTCCTTTTTTGAGCCGAGATTTCCAGGAACGCTTTCGCCCGGTTTGTGTGCAAGTATTTCAAATCATACGGACCTAAAAATTAGATGTCATTCCATCTTTATTCCCTCTAGAGCCTTCCAGCACTTCCTAAACCGCTCTAGTCGGAGCACGTTATCATTCTTGTTAGTTCTGAGTGAATTCCCTTGGTATGATCATTCTTTCATCAGTTTGTTCTCCATTTCTTCTCTAGTCTGAGCCTAGCACACTACTCTAGCTAGACATGGGTGTGGCTCATAACACCTGATGACCAAACGGATCTACGGCACCGTCGAATCTCTAACTTTAACTGCAAAAACTATTGTTTTTCATCCTGTAGTCCCTTTTAGAATTACTAAACGTCCTCTTTTGGGCCGAGATTTCCAAGAACGCTTTCTCAGGGTTTGTGTGCGTGTATTTCAAAGCATATGGACCTAAAAATTAGAATTCATTCCATCTTTATTCCCCTAGAGCCTTCCAGCAGTTCCTAAACCGCTCCACTCGGATTACGTTATCATTCTTGTTAGTTCTGAGCGAATTCCCTCGGTATGATCATTCTTTCATCAGTTTGTTCCCCGTTTCTTCTCTAGTCCGAGCCTAGCACACAATTCTAGCTAGACATGGGTGTGGCTCGTATCACCTGATGACCAAACGGATCTACGGCACCGTCGAATCTCAAATTTAACTGCCAAAACTATTATTTTTCATCCTGTAGTCCCTTTTAGAATTACTAAACGTCCTTTTTTGGGCCGAGATTTCCAGGAACGCTTTCGCGCGGTTTGTGTGCAAGTATTTCAAATCATACGGACCTAAAAATTAGATGTCATTCCATCTTTATTCCCCTAGAGCCTTCCAGCACTTCCTAAACCGCTCCAGTCGGAGCACGTTATCATTCTTGTTAGTTCCGAGTGAATTCCCTTGGTATGATCATTCTTTCATCAGTTTGTTCTCCATTTCTTCTCTAGTCTGAGCCTAGCACACTACTCTAGCTAGACATGGGTGTGGCTCATAAGACCTCATGACCAAACGGGTCTACGGCACCATCAAATCTCAAACTTTAACTGCTAAAACTATTGTTTTTCATTCTGTAGTCCCTTTTAGAATTACTAAACATCCTTTTTTGGGCCGAGATTTCCAGGAACGCTTTCTCGGGGTTTGTGTGCATGTATTTCAAATCATACAGACCTAGAAATTAGAAGTCATTCCATCTTTATTCCCCTAGAGCCTTCCAGCAGTTCCTAAACCGCTCCAGTCAGAGCATGTTATCATTCTTGGTAGTTCTGAGTGAATTCCCTCGGTATGATCATTCTTTCATCAGTTTGTTCCCCGTTTCTTCTCTAGCCCGAGCCTAACACACTATTCTAGCTAGACATGTGTGTGGCTCGTAACACCTGATGACCAAACGGATCTACGGCACCGTCGAATCTCAAACTTTATCTGCCAAAACTATTGTTTTTCATCTTGTAGTCCCTTTTAGAATTACTAAACGTCCTTTTTTGGGCCGAGATTTCCAGGAATGCTTTCTCGGGGTTTGTTTGCATGTATTCCAAACCATACGGACCTAAAAAATTAGAAGTCATTCCATATTTATTCCCCTATAGCCTTCCAGCAGTTTGTAAACCGCTCCAGTCGGAGCATGTTATCATTCTTGTTAGTTCTGAGTGAATTCCCTCGGTATGATCATTCTTTCATCAGTTTGTTCCCTGTTTCTTCTCTAGCCTGAGCCTGACACACTATTCTAGCTAGACATGGGTGTGGCTCGTGACACCTGATGACCAAACGGATCTACGGCACCGTCGAATCTCAAACTTTAACTACCAAAACTATTGTTTTTCATTCTGTTGCCCCTTTTAAATTACAAAACGTCATTTTTTGGGCCGAGATTTCCAGGAACGCTTTCTCGGGGTTTGTGTGCATGTATTTCAAGTCATACGAACCTAAAAATTAGAATACATTCCATCTTTATTCCCCTAGAGCCTTCCAGCAGTTCCTAAACCGCTCCAGTCAGAGCACGTTATCATTCTTGTTAGTTCTCAGGGAATTCCCTCGGTAAGACCATTCTTTCATCAGTTTGTTCCCCGTTTCTTCTCTAGCCTGTGCCTAGCACACTATTCTAGCTACACATGGGTGTGGCTCGTAACACGTGATGACCAAACGGATCTACGACACCGTCGAATCTCAAACTTTAACTGCCAAAACTATTGTTTTTCATCCTGTAGTCCCTTGTAGAATTACTAAACGTCCTTTTTGGGGCCGAGATTTCGAGGAACGCTATGTTGGGGTTTGTGTGCACGTATTTCAAACCATACAGACCTAAAAATTAGAAGTCATTCCATCTTTGTTCCCCTAGAGCCTTCCAGCAGTTCCTAAACCGCTCTAGTTGGAGCACGTTATCATTCTTGTTAGTTCTGAGCAAATTCCCTCGGTATGATCATTCTTTCATCAGTTTATTCCCTGTTTCTTCTCTAGTTTGAGCCTAGCACACTATTCTAGCTACTAATGGGTGTGGATCGTAACACCTGATGACCAAACGGATCTACGGCACCGTCGAATCTCAAACTTTAACTGCCAAAACTACTGTTTTTCATTCCGTAGTCCCTTTTAAATTACTAAACGTCATTTTTTGGGCAGAGATATCCAGGAACGCTTTCTCGGGGTTTGTGTGCACGTATTTCAAATCATACGGACCTAAAAAATAGATTCCATTCCATCTTTATTCCCCTCGAGCTTTCCAGCAGTTCCTAAACCGCTCCAGTCGGAGCACGTTATCATTATTGTTAGTTCTGAGTGAGTTCCCTCGGTAGGATCATTCTTTCATCAGTTTGTTCCCCGTTTCTTCTCTAGTCTGAGCCTAACACACTATTCTAGCTAGACATGGGCATGGATCATAACACCTGATGACCAAACGGATCTACGGCACCGTCGAATCTCAAACTTTAACTGCGAAAACTATTGTTTTTCATCCTGTAGTCCCTTTTAGAATTACTAAACGTCCTTTTTGGGCCGAGATTTCCAGGAACGCTTTCTCAGGGTTTGTGTGCGTGTATTTCAAACCATACGGACCTAAAAATTAGAATTCGTTCCATCTTTATTTCCCTAGAGCCTTCCAGCAGTTCCTAAACCGCTCCAGTCGGAGCACGTTAACATTCTTGTTAGTTCTGAGCGAATTCCCTCGGTATGATCATTCTTTCATCAGTTTGTTCCCCGTTTCTTCTCTAGTCTGAGCCTAACACACAATTCTAGCTAGACATGGGTGTGGCTCGTATCACCTGATGACCAAACAGATCTACGGCACCGTCGAATCTCAAATTTAACTGCCAAAACTATTATTTTTCATCCTGTAGTCCCTTTTAGAATTACTAAACGTCCTTTTTTTGGCCGAGATTTCCAGGAACGCTTTCGCCCAGTTTGTGTGCAAGTATTTCAAATCATACGGACCTAAAAATTAGATGTCATTCCATCTTTATTCCCCTAGAGCCTTCCAGCACTTCCTAAACCGCTCTAGTTGGAGCACGTTATCATTCTTGTTAGTTCTGAGTGAATTCCCTTGGTATAATCATTCTTTCATCAGTTTGTTCTCCATTTCTTCTGTAGTCTGAACCTAGCACACTACTCTAGCTAGACAAGGGTGTGGCTCATAACACCTCATGACCAAACGGGTCTACGGCACCATCAAATTTCAAACTTTAACTGCCAATACTATTGTTTTTCATTCTGTATTCCCTTTTAGAATTACTAAACGTCCTTTTTTGGGCCGAGATTTCTAGGAACGCTTTCTCGGGGTTTGTGTGCACGTATTTCAAATCATACGGACCTAAAAATTAGAAGTCATTCCATCTTTATTCCCCTAGAGCCTTCCAGCCGTTCCTAAACCGCTCCAGTCGAAGCACGTTATCATTATTGTTAGTTGTCAGTGAATTCCCTCAGTATGATCATTCTTTCATCAGTTTGTTCCCTGTTTCTTCTCTAGTCTGAGCTTAACACACTATTCTAGCTAGACATGGGTGTGGCTCGTAACACCCGATGACCAAACGGATCTACGGCACCGTCGAATCTCAAACTTTAACTGCGAAAACTATTGTTTTTCATCCTGTAGTCCTTTTTAGAATTACTAAACGTCCTTTTTTGGGACGAGATTTCCAGGAACGCTTTCTCGGGGTTTGTGTGCATGTATTTCAAATCATACGGACCTAAAAATTAGATGTCATTCCATCTTTATTCCCCTAGAGCCTTCCAGCACTTCCTAAACCGCTCTAGTCGGAGCACGTTATCATTCTTGTTAGTTCTGAGTGAATTCACTTGGTATGATCATTCTTTCATCAGTTTGTTCTCCATTTCTTCTCTAGTCTGAGCCTAGCACACTACTCTAGCTAGACATGGGTGTGGCTCATAACACCTCGTGACCAAACGGGTCTACGGCACCATCAAATCTCAAACTTTAACTACCAAAACTATTGTTTTTCATTCTGTATTCCCTTTTAGAATTACTAAACGTCCTTTTTTGGGCCGAGATTTCCAGGAATGCTTTCTCGGGGTTTGTGTGCACGTATTTCAAATCATACGGACCTAAAAATTAGAAGTCATTCCATCTTTATTCCCCTAGAGCCTTCCAGCAGTTCCTAAACCGCTCCAGTCAGAGCATGTTATCATTCTTGGTAGTTCTGAGTGAATTCCCTCGGTACGATCATTCTTTCATCAGTTTGTTCCCCGTTTCTTCTCTAGCCTGAGCCTAACACACTATTCTAGCTAGACATGTGTTTGGCTCGTAACACCTGATGACCAAACAGATCTACGGCACCGTCGAATCTCAAACTTTAACTGCCAAAACTATTGTTTTTCATCTTGTAGTCCCTTTTAGAATTACTAAACGTCCTTTTTTGGGCCGAGATTTCCAGGAACGCTTTCTCGGGGTTTGTGTGCATGTATTTCAAACCATACGGACCTAAAAATTAGAAGTCATTCCATATTTATTCCCCTATAGCCTTCCAACAGTTTCTATCCGCTCCAGTCGGAGCATGTTATCATTCTTGTTAGTTCAGAGTGAATTCCGTCGGTATGATCATTCTTTCATCAGTTTGTTCCCTGTTTCTTCTCTAGCCTGAGCCTGACACACTATTCTAGCTAGACATGGGTGTGGCTCGTGACACCTGATGACCAAACGGATCTACGGCACCGTCGAATCTCAAACTTTAACTACCAAAACTATTGTTTTTCATTCTGTAGTCCCTTTTAAATTACTAAACGTCATTTTTTGGGCCGAGATTTCCAGGAACGCTTTCTCGGGGTTTGTGTGCATGTATTTCAAATCATACGGACCTAAAAATTAGAATCCATTCCATCTTTATTCCCCTAGAGCCTTCGAGCCGTTCCTAAACCGCTCCAGTCGGAGCACGTTATCATTATTGTTAGTTGTCAGTGAATTCCCTCAGTATGATCATTCTTTCATCAGTTTGTTCCCTGTTTCTTCTCTAGTCTGAGCTTAACACACTATTCTAGCTAGACATGGGTGTGGCTCGTAACACCCGATGACCAAACGGATCTACGGCACCGTCGAATCTCAAACTTTAACTGCGAAAACTATTGTTTTTCATCCTGTAGTCCTTTGTAGAATTACTAAACGTCCTTTTTTGGGACAAGATTTCCAGGAACGCTTTCTCGGGGTTTGTGTGCGCGTATTTCAAACCATACGAACCTTAAAATTAGAATTCACTCCATCTTTATTCCCCTAGAGCCTTCTAGCAGTTCCTAAACCGCTCCAGTCGGAGCACGTTATCATTCTTGTTAGTTCTGAGCGAATTCCCTCGGTATGATCATTCTTTCATCATTTTGTTCCCCCTTTCTTCTCTATTCTGAGCCTAGCACACTATTCTAGCTATTAATGGGTGTGGATCGTAACACCTAATGACCAAACGGATCTACGGCACCATCGAATCTCAAACTTTAACTGCCAAAACTATTGTTTTTCATCCTGTAGTCCCTTTTACAATTATTAAACGTCCTTTTTTGGGCCGAGATTTCCAGGAACGCTTTCTCGGGGTTTGTGTGCATGTATTTCAAATCATACGGACCTAAAAGTTTGAAGGCATTCCATCTTTATTCCCCTAGAGGCTTCCAGCAGTTCCTAAACCGCTCCAGTCGGAGCACGTTATCATTATTGTTAGTTCTGAGCGAATTCCCTCGGTATGATCATTCTTTCATCAGTTTGTTTCCTGTTTCTTCTCTCTCCTGAGCATGACACACTATTCTCGCTAGACATGGGTGTGGCTCGTGACACCTGATGACCAAACGGATCTACGACACCGTCGAATCTCAAACTTTAACTACCAAAACTATTGTTTTTCATTCCGTAGTCCCTTTTAAATTACTAAACGTCATTTTTTGGGCCGAGATTTCCAGGAACGCTTTCTCGGAGTTTGTGTGCATGTATTTCAAATCATACGGACCTAAAAATTAGAATCCATTCCATCTTTATTCCCCTAAAGCTTTCCAGCAGTTCCTAAACCGCTCCAGTCGGAGCACGTTATCATTATTGTTAGTTCTGAGTGAGTTCCCTCGGTATGATCATTCTTTCTTAAGTTTGTTCCCCGTTTCTTCTCTAGTCTGAGCCTAACACACTATTCTAGCTAGACATGGGCGTGGCTCGTAACACCTGATGACCAAACGGATCTACGGCTGTTGGGGAACGTTGCAGAAAACAAAAATTTTCCTACTCGTTTCACCAAGATCATCTAGGAGTTCATCTAGCAACGAGTCATTGGATGCATCTACATACCTTTGTAGATCGCGAGCGGAAGCGTTCAAAAGAACGGTGATGATGTAGTCGTACTCGACGTGATCCAAATCACCGATGACCAGCGCCGAACGGACGGCACCTCCGCGTTCAACACACGTACGGGACGGGAGACGTCTCCTCCTTCTTGATCCAGCAAGGGGGAAGGAGAGGTTGATGAAGATCCAGCAGCACGACGGCGTGGTGGTGGATGCAGGGCGTCACAGCAGCAGGGCTTCGCCGAGACTACGAGGGAGAGACGTAACGGGGGGAGGTGGAGGCGCCAGGGGCTGGTGTAAAATCCCCTAGTAGATGGCATCTACTAGGGGGGCGGCGGCCCTAGTAGATGGCATCTACTAGGGGGGGCGGCGGCCAAGGGGAGGTTTCCCTCCCCCCCAAGGCACCTAGGGGTGCCTTCCACCACATGGACTCTTCCATGGTGGAAACCCTAGGCGCATGGGCCTATAGGGGCTGGTGCCCTTGGCCCATCTAGGCCAAGGCGCACCCCCTACAGCCCATGTGGCCCCCCGGGACAGGTGGCCCCACCCGATGGACCCCCGGGACCCTTCCGGTGGTCCCGGTACAATACCGATAACCCCGAAACTTGTCCCGATGCCCGAAATAGCACTTCCTATATATAATTCTTTACCTCCGGACCATTCGGAACTCCTCGTGACGTCCGGGATCTCATCCGGGACTCCGAACAACATTCGGGTTTCTGCATATACATATCTTCATAACCCTAGCGTCACCGAACCTTAAGTGTGTAGACCCTACGGGTTCGGGAGACAAGCAGACATGACCGAGAAGACTCTCCGGTCAATAACCAACAGCGGGATCTGGATACCCATGTTGGCTCCCACATGCTCCACGATGATCTCATCGGATGAACCACGATGTCGAGGATTCAATCAATCCCGTACGCTATTCCCTTTGTCTATCGATATGTTACTTGCCCGAGATTCGATCGTCGGTATCCCAATACCTCGTTCAATCTCGTTACCGGCAAGTCACTTTACTCGTACCGTAATGCATGATCCCGTGACCAGACACTTGGTCACTCTGAGCTCATTATGATGATGCATTACCGAGTGGGCCCAGTGATACCTCTCCGTCATACGGAGTGACAAATCCCAGTCTTGATCCATGTCACCCAACAGACACTTTCGGAGATACCCGTAGTCTACCTTTATAGTCACCCAGTTACGTTGTGACGTTTGGCATACCCAAAGCACTCCTACGGTATCCTGGAGTTACACGATCTCATGGTCTAAGGAAAAGATACTTGACATTGGAAAACTCTAGCAAACGAACTATACGATCTTGTGCTATGTTTAGGATTGGGTCTTGTCCATCACATCATTCTCCTAATGATGTGATCTCGTTATCAATGACATCCAGTGTCCATAGTCAGGAAACCATGACTATCTGTTGATCAACGAGCTAGTCAACTAGAGGCTCACTAGGGACATGTTGATGTCTGTTATTCACACATGTATTACGATTTCCGGATAACACAATTATAGCATGAATAAAGACAATTATCATGAACAAGGAAATATAATAATAATGCTTTTATTATTGCCTCTAGGGCATATTTCCAACAGTCTCCCACTTGCACTAGAGTCAATAATCTAGTTACATTGTGATGAATCAAACACCCATGGAATTCTGGTGTTGATCATGTTTTGCTCTAGGGAGAGGTTTAGTCAACGGATCTGCTACATTCAGGTCCGTATGTACTTTACAAATCTCTATGTCTCCATCTTGAACATTTTCACGAATGGAGTTGAAGCGACGCTTGATGTGCCTTGTCTTCTTGTGAAACCTGGGCTCCTTGGCAAGTGCAATAGCTCCAGTGTTGTCACAGAAGAGCTTGATCGACCCCGACGCATTGGGTATGACTCCTAGGTCGGTGATGAACTCCTTCACCCATATTGCTTCATGTGCTGCCTCCAAGGCTGCCATGTACTCCGCTTCACATGTAGATCCCGCCACGACGCTTTGCTTGCAACTGCACCAGCTTACTGCCCCACCATTCAAAATATACACGTATCCGGTTTGTGACTTAGAGTCATCCAGATCTGTGTCGAAGCTAGCGTCGACGTAACCCTTTACGACGAGCTCTTCGTCACCTCCATAAACGAGAAACATTTCCTTAGTCCTTTTCAGGTACTTCAGGATATTCTTGACCGCTGTCCAGTGTTCCTTGCCGGGATTACTTTGGTACCTTCCTACCAAACTTACGGCAAGGTTTACATCAGGTCTGGTACACAGCATGGCATACATAATAGAACCTATGGCTGAGGCATAGGGGATGACGCTCATCTCTTCTATATCTTCTGCCGTGGTCGGACATTAAGCTGAGCTCAATTTCATACCTTGCAACACAGGCAAGAACTCCTTCTTGGATTGATCCATATTGAACTTCTTCAATATCTTATCAAGGTATGTGCTTTGTGAAAGACCTATGAGGCGTCTCGATCTATCTCTATAGATTTTGATGCCTAATATATAAGCAGCTTCTCCAAGGTCCTTCATTGAAAAACTTTTATTCAAGTAGGCCTTGATGCTGTCCAAGAGTTCTATATCATTTCCCATCAAAAGTATGTCATCTACATATAATATGAGAAATGCTACAGAGCTCCCACTCACTTTCTTGTAAACGCAGGCTTCTCCATAAGTCTGTGTAAACCCAAACGCTTTGATCATCTCATCAAAGCGAATGTTCCAACTCCGAGATGCTTGCACCAACCCATAAATCGAGCGTTGGAGCTTGCACACTTTGTCAGCATTCTTAGGATCGACAAAACCTTCCGGCTGTATCATATACAATTCTTCCTTAAGGAAACCATTAAGGAATGCCGTTTTGACGTCCATTTGCCATATTTCGTAATCATAGAATGCGGCAATTGCTAACATGATCCGGACGGACTTCAGCTTCGCTACCGGCGAGAAAGTCTCATCATAGTCAACCCCTTGAACTTGTCGATAACCCTTAGCGACAAGCCGAGCTTTATAGATGGTCACATTACCATCCGCGTCTGTCTTCTTCTTAAAGGTCCATTTATTTTCTATGGCTCGCCGCTCAACGGGCAAGTCAGTCAAAGTCCATACTTTGTTTTCATACATGGATCCTATCTCGGATTTCATGGCTTCCAGCCATTTGTCGGAATCCGGGCCCGCCATCGCTTCTTCATAGTTCGAAGGTTCACCGTTGTCTAACAGCATGATTTCCAAGACTGGGTTGCCGTACCACTCTGGTGCGGAACCTGTCCTTGTGGACCTTCGAATTTCAGTAGGGGCTTGATCAGAAGTATCTTGATCATTGTCATTAACTTCCTCTCTAGTCGGTGCAGGCACCTCAGGAACATTTTCTTGAGTTGCGCCATTTTCCGGTTCAAGAGGTAATACTTCATCAAGCTCTACTTTCCTCCCACTTCTTCTTTCGAGAGAAACTCTTTCTCCAGAAATGACCCATTCTTGGCAACAAAGATCTTGCCTTCGGATCTGAGGTAGAAGGTGTACCCAATAGTTTCTTTTGGGTATCCTATGAAGACGCATTTTTCCGATTTGGGTTCGAGCTTTTCAGGTTGAAGTTTCTTGACATAAGCATCGCATCCCCAAACTTTTAGAAACGACAGCTTAGGTTTCTTCCCAAACCATAATTCATACGGTGTCGTCTCAACGGATTTCGACGGAGCCCTATTTAAAGTGAATGCGGCAGTCTCTAAAGCATAGCCCCAAAAAGATAGCGGTAAATCGGTAAGAGACATCATAGATCGCACCATATCTAATAGAGTGTGATTACGACGTTCGGACACACCATTACGCTGAGGTGTTCCAGGCGGCGTGAGTTGTGAAACTATTCCACATTTTCTTAAGTGTGTGCCAAACTCGTAACTCAAGTATTCTCCTCCACGATCTGATCGTAGAAACTTGATTTTCCTGTCACGTTGATTTTCAACCTCACTCTAAAATTCCTTGAATTTTTCAAAGGTTTCAGACTTGTGTTTCATTAAGTAGATATACCCATACCTACTTAAATCATCAGTGAGGGTGAGAACATAACGATAGCCACCGCGAGCCTCAACACTCATTGGACCGCACACATCAGTATGTATGATTTCCAATAAGTCGGTTGCTCGCTCCATTGTTCCTGAGAATGGAGTCTTGGTCATTTTACCCATAAGGCATGGTTCGCATGTGTCAAATGATTCATAATCAAGAGACTCTAAAAGTCCATCAGCATGGAGCTTCTTCATGCGTTTGACACCTATGTGACCAAGGCGGCAGTGCCACAGGTATGTGGGACTATCATTACCAACCTTACTTCTTTTGGTACTCACATTATGAACATGTGTAGCATCACGTTCGAGATTCATAAAGAACAAACCATTCACCATAGGAGCATGACCATAAAACATATCTCTCATAAAAATGGAACAACCATTATTCTCAGATTTAAAAGAGTAGCCATCTCGAATTAAACGAGATCCTGATACAATGTTCATGCTCAAAGCTGGCACTAAATAACAATTATTAAGGTTTAAAACTAATCCCGAAGGGAGATGCAGAGGTAGCGTGCCGACGGCGATCACATTGACCTTGGAACCATTCCCGACGCGCATCGTCACCTCGTCCTTTGCCAGTTTCCGCTTATTCCGCAGCCCCTGCTTTGAGTTACAAATGTGAGCAACTGCACCGGTATCAAATACCCAGGAGCTACTACGGGCACTAGTAAGGTACACATCAATTACATGTATATCATATATACCTTTTGTTTTGCCGGCCTTCTTATCCGCTAAGTACTTAGGGCAGTTCCGCTTCCAGTGACCGCTTCCCTTGCAATAAAAGCACTCAGTCTCGGGCTTGGGTCCATTCTTTGGCTTCTTCCCGGCAGCTTGCTTGCCGGGCGCGGCAACCTCCTTGCCGTCCTTCTTGAAGTTCTTTTTACCCTTGCCTTTCTTGAACTTAGTGGTTTTATTGACCATCAACACTTGATGTTCCTTCCTGACTTCTACCTCTGCTGATTTCAGCATAGCAAATACTTCAGGAATGGTCTTTTCCATCCCCTGCATATTGAAGTTCATCACAAAGCTCTTGTAGCTTGGTGGAAGCGACTGGAGGATTCTGTCAATGACCGCATCATCCGGGAGATTAACTCCCAGCTGGGTCAAGCGGTTATGCAACCCAGACATAGTGAGTATGTGCTCACTGACAGAACTGTTTTCCTCCATCTTACAGCTGAAGAATTTGTCGGAGACTTCATATCTCTCGACCCGGGCATGAGCTTGGAAAACCATTTTCAGCTCTTCGAACATCTCATATGCTCCATGTCTCTCAAAACGCTTTTGGAGCCCCGGCTCTAGGCTGTAAAGCATGCCGCACTGAACGAGGGAGTAGTCATCGAAACGTGCCTGCCAAGCGTTCATAACATCTTGTTCTGCAGGGAGAACGGGTGCGTCACCAAGCGGTGCTTGTAGGACATAATCTTTCTTGGCAGCTATGAGGATGATCCTCAGGTTCCGGACCCAGTCCGTATAGTTGCTGCCATCGTCTTTCAGCTTGGTTTTCTCTAGGAACGCGTTGAAGTTGAGGACTACGTTGGCCATTTAATCTACAAGACATATTGTAAAATATTTAGACTAAGTTCATGATAATTAAGTTCAACTAATCAAATTATTAATGAACTCCCACTTAGATTAGACATCCCTCTAGTCATCTAAGTATAACATGATCCGAGTTAAACTAGACCGTGTCCGATCATCACGTGAGACGGACTAGTCAACATCGGTGAACATCTTCATGTTGATCGTATCTTCTATACGACTCATGCTCGACCTTCCGGTCTTCCGTGTTCCGAGGCCATGTCTGTACATGCTAGGCTCGTCAAGTCAACCTAAGTGTTTGCATGTGTAAATATGTCTTACACCCGTTGTATGTGAATGTCTGAATAAAACATCCGATCATCACGTGGTGTTTTGAAACAGCGAACTGTCGCAACGGTGCACAGTTAGGGGGAACACTTCTTGAAATTAGTATGAGGGATCACCTTATTTACTACCGTCGTTCTAAGTAAACAAGATGCAAAACATGATAAACATCACATGCAATCAAATAATAAACGTGACATGATATGGCCAATATCACATAGCTCCTTTGATCTCCATCTTGGGGCTCCATGATCATCTTGTCACCGGCTTGACACCATGATCTCTATCATCATGATCTCCATCATCGTGTCTCCATGAAGTTGCTCGCCAACTATTACTTCTACTACTATGGCTAACGCGTTTAGCAATAAAGTAAAGTAATTTACATGGCGTTTCTCGATGACACGCAGGTCATATAAAAGAATAAAGACAACTCCTATGGCTCCTGCCGGTTGTCATACTCATCGACATGCAAGTCGTGAATCCTATTACAATAACATGAACATCTCATACATCACATATAGATCATTCATCATTCATCACAACTTTGGCCATATCATATCACAAACCACTTGCTGCAAAAACAAGTTAGACGTTCTCTAATTGTTGTTGCAAGTTTTACGTGGCTGAATTAGGGTTCTAGCAAGAACGTCTTCTTACCTACGTTAAAGCCACAACGTGATTTGTCAACTTCTATTTACCCTTCATAAGGACCCTGTTCATCGATTCCGCTCCAACTAAAGTAGGAGAGACAGACACCCGCCAGCCACCTTATGCAACTAGTGCATGTTAGTCGGTGGAACCGGTCTCACGTAAGCGTACGTGTAAGGTTGGTCCGGGCCGCTTCATCCCACAATACCGCTGAATCAAGAAAGGACTAGTAACGGCAAGAAAGTTGACAAATCTACGCCCACAACAAATTGTGTTCTACTCGCGCAAGAAGAACTACGCATAGACCTAGCTCATGATGCCACTGTTGGGGAACGTTGCAGAAAACAAAAATTTTCCTACTCGTTTCACCAAGATCATCTAGGAGTTCATCTAGCAACGAGTCATTGGATGCATCTACATACCTTTGTAGATCGCGAGCAGAAGCGTTCAAAAGAACGGTGATGATGTAATCATACTCGACGTGATCCAAATCACCGATGACCAGCGCCGAACGGACGGCACCTCCGCGTTCAACACACGTACGGGACGGGAGACGTCTCCTCCTTCTTGATCCAGCAAGGGGGAAGGAGAGGTTGATGAAGATCCAGCAGCACTACGGCGTGGTGGTGGATGCAGGGCGTCACAGCAGCAGGGCTTCGCCGAGACTACGAGGGAGAGACGTAACGGGGGGAGGTGGAGGCGCCAGGGGCTGGTGTAAAATCCCTCCTCTCCCCCCACTATATATAGGGGTGCCAGGGGGGCGCCGGCCCTAGTAGATGGCATCTACTAGGGGGGGCGGCGGCCAAGGGGAGGTTTCCCTCCCCCCCAAGGCACCTAGGGGTGCCTTCCACCACATGGACTCTTCCATGGTGGAAACCCTAGGCGCATGGGCCTATAGGGGCTGGTGCCCTTGGCCCATCTAGGCCAAGGCGCACCCCCTACAGCCCATGTGGCCCCCCGGGACAGGTGGCCCCACCTGGTGGACCCCCGGGACCCTTCCGGTGGTCCCGGTACAATACCGATAACCCCGAAACTTGTCCCGATGCCCGAAATAGCACTTCCTATATATAATTCTTTACCTCCGGACCATTCCGGAACTCCTCGTGACGTCCGGGATCTCATCCGGGACTCCGAACAACATTCGGGTTTCGGCATATACATATCTTCATAACCCTATCGTCACTGAACCTTAAGTGTGTAGACCCTACGGGTTCGGGAGACAAGCAGACATGACCGAGACGACTCTTCGGTCAATAACCAACAGCGGGATCTGGATACCCATGTTGGCTCCCACATGCTCCACGATGATCTCATTTGATGAACCACGATTCCGAGGATTCAATCAATCCCGTACGCTATTCCCTTTGTCTATCGATATGTTACTTGCCCGAGATTCGATCGTCGGTATCCCAATACCTCGTTCAATCTCGTTACCGGCAAGTCACTTTACTCGTACCGTAATGCATGATCCCGTGACCAGACACTTGGTCACTCTGAGCTCATTATGATGATGCATTACCGAGTGGGCCCAGTGATACCTCTCCGTCATACGGAGTGACAAATCCCAGTCTTGATCCATGTCACCCAACAGACACTTCCGGAGATACCCGTAGTCTACCTTTATAGTCACCCAGTTACGTTGTGACGTTTGGCATACCCAAAGCACTCCTACGGTATCCGGGAGTTACACGATCTCATGGTCTAAGGAAAAGATACTTGACATTGGAAAACTCTAGCAAACGAACTATACGATCTTGTGCTATGTTTAGGATTGGGTCTTGTCCATCACATCATTCTCCCAATGATGTGATCTCGTTATCAATGACATCCAGTGTCCATAGTCAGGAAACCATGACTATCTGTTGATCAACGAGCTAGTCAACTAGAGGCTCACTAGGGACATGTCGGTGTCTGTTATTCACACATGTATTACGATTTCCGGATAACACAATTATAGCATGAATAAAGACAATTATCATGAACAAGGAAATATAATAATAATGCTTTTATTATTGCCTCTAGGGCATATTTCCAACAACGGCACCGTCGAATCTCAAACTTTAACTGCGAAAACTATTGTTTTTCATCCTGTAGTCCCTTTTAGAATTACTAAACGTCCTTTTTTGGGCCGAGATTTCCAGGAACGCTTTCTCAGGGTTTGTGTGCGTGTATTTCAAAGCATACAGACCTAAAAATTAGAATTCATTCCATCTTTATGCCCCTAGAGCCTTCCAGCAGTTCCTAAACCGCTCCAGTCGGATTACGTTATCATTCTTGTTAGTTCTGAGCGAATCCCCTCGGTAGGATCATTCTTTCATCAGTTTGTTCCCCGTTTCTTCTCTAGTCTGAGCCTAGCACACAATTCTAGCTAGACATGGGTGTGGCTCGTATCACCTGATGACCAAACGGATCTACGACACCGTCGAATCTCAAATTTAACTGCCAAAACTATTATTTTTCATCCTGTAGTCCCTTTTACAATTATTAAACGTCCTTTTTTGGGCCGAGATTTCCAGGAACGCTTTCTCGGGGTTTGTGTGCATGTATTTCAAATCATACGGACCTAAAAATTAGATGTCATTCCATCTTTATTCCCCTAGAGCCTTCCAGCACTTCCTAAACCGCTCTAGTCGGAGCACGTTATCATTCTTGTCAGTTCTGAGTGAATTCACTTGGTATGATCATTCTTTCATCAGTTTGTTCTCCATTTCTTCTCTAGTCTGAGCCTAGCACACTACTCTAGCTAGACATGGGTGTGGCTCATAACACCTCGTGACCAAACGGGTCTACGGCACCATCAAATCTCAAACTTTAACTGCCAAAACTATTGTTTTTCATTCTGTATTCCCTTTTAGAATTACTAAACGTCCTTTTTTGGGCCGAGATTTCCAGGAATGCTTTCTCGGGGTTTGTGTGCACGTATTTCAAATCATAGGACCTAAAAATTAGAAGTCATTCCATCTTTATTCCCCTAGAGCCTTCCAGCAGTTCCTAAACCGCTCCAGTCAGAGCATGTTATCATTCTTGGTAGTTCTGAGTGAATTCCCTCGGTATGATCATTCTTTCATCAGTTTGTTCCCCATTTCTTCTCTAGCCTGAGCCAAACACACTATTCTAGCTAGACATGTGTGTGGCTCGTAACACCTGATGACCAAACGGATCTACGGCACCGTCGAATCTCAAACTTTAACTGCCAAAACTACTGTTTTTCATCTTGTAGTCCCTTTTAGAATTACTAAACGTCCTTTTTTGGGCCGAGATTTCCAGGAACACTTTCTCGGGGTTTGTTTGCACGTATTTCAAACCATACAGACCTAAAAATTAGAAGTCATTCCATATTTATTCCCCTATAGCCTTCTAGCAGTTTCTAAACCGCTCCAGTCGGAGCATGTTATCATTGTTGTTAGTTCTGAGTGAATTCCCTCGGTATGATCATTCTTTCATCAGTTTGTTCCTTGTTTCTTCTCTAGCCTGAGCCTGACACACTATTCTAGCTAGACATGGGTGTGGCTCGTGACACCTGATGACCAAATGGATCTACGGCACCGTCGAATCTCAAACTTTAACTACCAAAACTATTATTTTTCATTCTGTAGTCCCTTTTAAATTACTAAACATCATTTTTTGGGCCGAGATTTTCAGGAACGCTTTCTCGGGGTTTGTGTGCATGTATTTCAAATCATACGGACCTAAAAATTAGAATCCATTCCATCTTTATTCCCCTAGAGCCTTCCAGCAGTTCCTAAACCGCTCCAGTCGGAGCACGTTATCATCATTGTTAGTTCTGAGTGAATTCCCTCAGTATGATCATTCTTTCATCAGTTTGTTCCCCGTTTGGTCATCAGGTGTTACGAGCCACACCCATGTCTAGCTAGAATAGTGTGTTAGGCTCAGGCTAGAGAAGAAACGGGGAACAAACTGATGAAAGAATGATCATACCGAGGGAATTCACTCAAAACTAACAATAATAATAACGCGCTCCGATTGGAGCGGTTTAGGAACTGCTGGAAGGCCCTAGGGGAATAAAGATGCAATGACTTCTAATTTTTAGGTCCTATGATTTTAAATACTTGCACACAAACGACGCGAAAGTGTTCCTGGAAATCTCAGCCCAAAAAAGGACGTTTAGTAATTCTAAAAGGGACTATTAGATGAAAAACAATAGTTTTGGCAGTTAAAGTTTGAGATTCGACGGTGCCGTAGATCCATTTGGTCATCAGGTGTTACGAGCCACACCCATGTCTAGCTAGAATAGTATGTTAGGCTCAGGTTAGAGAAGAAATGGGGAACAAACTGATGAAAGAATGATCATACCAAGGGAATTCACTCAGAACTAACAAGAACGATAACGTGCTCCGACTGGAGCGGTTTAGGAACTGCTGGAAGGCTCTAGGGGAATAAAGATGGAATGACTTCTAATTTTTAGGTCCGTATGATTTGAAATGCTTGCACATAAACCACGCAAAAGCGTTCCTGGAAATCTCAGCCTAAAAAGGACGTTTAGTAATTCTAAAAGGGACTACAGGATGAAAAACAAAAGTTTTGGCAGTTAAAGTTTGAGATTCGACGGTGCCGTAGATCCGTTTGGTCATCAGGTGTTACGAGCCACACCCATGTCTAGCTAGAATAGTGTAACACCCTCGATGCAACTATATCTCCCACGTGTCGAGGCAGGACTTACACGCATAATCGCATTGACGGCATATGTCGCAAATTAGGCAATCTTCACAACATCCCATGTAATATAGATAATAAAAGGGGAGATAACATAGTTGGCTTACACTCGCCACGTCAATCAAGGTACATAAATAACATGACATCATCCAAACACTCATGGCCCGACTACGGCGCCAAAATAAAAGATAACCCAACATGCGACACGGTTCCGATCACCCCCAACTGGGCACCACTACTGATCATCAAGAAAGGAAACATAGTATCATTGAGAGTACTCGTCGAACACCCACATGAGCTCAAGCGCGTCACCTGGAGCTGAATCATCAGGCCCTGCATCTGGTTTAATAGTAATCTGTGAGCCACAGGGACTCAGCAATCTCACACCCTCGCAATCAAGACTATTTAAGCTTATAGGTAAGGCAAGGTAAATATGTGAGCTGCAGCAAGCGACTAGCATATATGGTGGCTATCATGTTCGAAAAAGAGGGCGAGAAGAGGAGGCTAAGCGCGAACGAATAACTAGAGAGCAACCTGCGCAAACATTACTCCAACACCGTGTCCACTTCCCGGACTCCACCGAGAAGAGGCCATCACGGTAACTCACACTGTTGATTCATTTTAATTAAGTTAAGGTTCAAGTTGTCTACAACCGGACATTAACAAATTCCCATCTGCCCATAACCGCGGGCACGACTTTCGAAAGTTCAAATCCCTGCAGGGGAGTCCCAACTTAGCCCATGACTAGCTCTCATGGTCAACGAAGGAATAGACCTCCTCCCGAGATGTTCCGACCAAACTCGGTATCTCGGTTCTTCAAGACACTTCGACAGGTTAAAACAAATCCAGCAACACCACCCGAATGTGCCGACAAATCCCGATAGGAGCTGCACATATCTCTTTCTCAGGGCACACTCAGATTGTCTTAGGTACGGGTAGGCCAGCCCAGAGTTGCCCCTGGTGGCCACCGGCAGCTGACAGGTGGACCAACACTCAGAGGGGCA
>NC_041382.1:87796-196509 GCF_002162155.2 Triticum dicoccoides
GGGGGTTAAAATAAGATGACCCTCAGGCTCCGGAAACCCAAGGGAAAAAGAGGCTAGGTGGCAAATGGTAAAACCAAGGTTGGGCATTGCTGGAAAAGCTTTAATCAAGGTGAACTATCAAGGGGTTCCCATTATAATCCAACCGCGCAAGGAACGCAAAATCCGGGAACATAACACCGATATGACGGAAACTAGGGCGGCAAGAGTGGAACAAAACACTAGGAGAGAGGCCGAGCCTTCCACCCTTTACCAAGTATATAGATGCATTAAGATAACATGGCAATATAATGATATCCCAACAAGTAAATAAATGTTCCAGCAAGGAACGGTCTCCAATCTTCACCTGCAACTAGCAACGCTATAAGAGGGGCTGAGCAAAGCGGTAACATAGCCAATCAACGGTTTGCTAGGACATGGTGGGTTAGAGGTTTGACATGGCAATTTGGGAGGCTTGAAAGCAGGTGGTAGGCATCGTAGCATTGGCATAGAAAAAGAGCAAGCATCTAGCAAAGCAAAGATAGTAGTGATTTCGAGGGTATGATCATCTTGCCTCCAAAGTTGTCAGAGTTGACTGGATCCTCGAAAGCAAACTCATCGGGCTCCTCGTTAGAGAACTCGTCTCCCGGCTCTACCCAAACAAGACAAACAAGCAAACGGAACACAATCAACCACGTGCAAAGCTCAAACAATATGATGCAAAGATGATATGCTATGCGGGATGCGATGCGGGATGCATATGCAAGATTTGACAAGGAATGCATGAACCTGACCTCAACTTGTGAATCCAAGTGTGCCACTGGAAAGATGAGATGAAATCTCTTGAAAACAATATAAAGATCACTGGAATCGGAGTTACGGTTTGGAAATGGCAAGCAAATCAAATATGATCACGTTTTGCGATTTACAGCAAGTACCCATCTAAATGCAATGAGATGAACAAGCTACAGCACCCAAACATGGCATAAAAATACATGGAAGGGATGCATTCCTGATGCTTAACAAAAGTCTAGCACTGAGCTACGGCCAATTCATCCACTAACAGGTTCAAACAAGCATGGCAAAAATGCATATGGTAAACATATTTCAGACTTAGTGAAATTAACACTTGTCTGGAATTTCAGATCAGGTAGCACTCTTCGGAGCATGAAAACTATATGCTACAGGACCTAAACATGGCAAAGTAAAACATGGCATGGAGCTACTCAAAGATCTTAACAAAAGTCCCTTAGTGACCTTGAGCCAAAAGGGATCAGAAAATATATTTGCAAGCATGTGAACATGGCAAAAACATAATCGGATCACAGACTTAGTGAAAACTGGAGCATGCTGAAAACAGATATCAAGTAGGCATGTTTACGAACTCGATGCACTCACTATAGAGCAAGTCATGACAATCTAAGCATACACCCATCAAGAATACACAAAATTCAAGCTATACATGGCAAGAACAATAACATAGCATGCACGGATCAACTACAACATCCTCGGCAAAATTGCTAACAAGTAGACAATCTGCCCAGATTCACGAAATAGCAAAAGTAGAGCTCGATTGACTCAAGCTAGGGTGCTCCATAATTGCAAACAAAGACATGGATGCATAGAGCACTACAATATTAACAAAACATCCTTACTTATCATCCTCAAAAGAGGCACGGATCACTAGGAAACAACATGAACATATAGCCATATGAGATAACCAGATCAAGGGCTTAGTGGAATTGCTAAGTCCCTGGAATCAGCATTACCAAGTGCCTCACTTTGCAAGCTTGTGCTAGTCAGCACACACATCACAAAAATACATGGGTTGCACCTCTGGAAAGATGGAAAAACCCTTAACAAAACATATGTAGAGCTCATGGGCATATCATGCACACAATAATTATGGCAAAAATGACAAATATCTAAATGGAGTAGCAGATCTGACAATTATCTCAAGTAGCACTCTTCCAACAGCATTTCGGGCATCAAGATGAACTCAAATGAAAATGATGCAATAAGATGAAATGATGTGCTCTCTGAGACGAACATTTTGATATGCTATATGCCCAAAACGGAGCTACGGATGAGGAGTTACGGCATGATGAACAAGGGCATATGAAATAGGGTTAGGGAGAAAGTCAACCGTCGTTTTGGATCTAGATCCAGATCCGGATCGCGCGCGTTTCGAGGTTTGCCGGAGATCTGTTCGCCGGAGTAGCCGCGGGGCATCACCGGAGGTCGGAGACAAGGAGGGAGAGGCCGGGGCGATGTGGGCCTCTGGGGAGAGGTCGCCGGCGGGGGTTTCGGGCGGCGCGGCGCCGGTCGGGAGGCGGCGGGGTCGGTCCGGCAGGCTCGCAGCCGGCCGGCGTCGATGGCGGGCGGCGGCACCGATGGCCTCGGGCGGCCGGACGCGAGAAGGGTGGCGGCGGCTTGCGGACGTGAGGCGGCGGGGCGATGTGGGCCTCGGGGGCCCCGAGCGGGCCTCGCGGGCCGGCGGCGTTGCGGCGGCAAAGTGGGCGCGCGGGCGCCACGTGGCTAGATCTGATAGGTCGGCGGCGGTGGGCGGACAATGCCCGGCCATCCGGATTTTGTCCGGCGGCTGGAGGAGGAGGAGGGTTAGGGTTTCTCCCGAGATTTCGAATGGGGAAGATATATATAGGCATAGAGGGAGCTAGGAGATTCCAAATGAGGTGCGGTTTTCGGCCACGCAATCGTGATTGAACACTCTAGATGATGGAGAAGGTTTAGGTGGGTTTTGGGCCAACTTGGAAGGGTGTTGGGCTGCAACACACACGAGGCCTTTATGGTCCCTCGGTTAACCGTTGGAGTATCAAACGAAGTCCAAATGATACGAAACTTAACAGGCGGTCTACCGGTAGTAAACCAAGGCCGCTTGGCAAGTCTCGGTCCAATCCGGAAATGTTTAATCCCCACACACGAAAGAAAGGTAGAAATGACCACCGGAGGAGAACGAAGCGCCTGAATGCAAAACGGACAATGGGGAAAATGTTCGAATGCATGAGATGAACACGTATGCAAATGCAATGCACATGATGACATGATATGAGATGCATGACAATGACAACAACACACGGAGACAAAAACCCAAACCCGAGAAAATAAAATAACTTAAGGCCGGAAACGGCAAGAGTTGGAATACATATTGGGAAAGTCATATCCGGGGTGTTACAACACTCCACCACTACGAAAGGATCTCGTCCCGAGATCTAGGACTGAAAGAACACCGGGTACTCAGAACGGAGGTGATCCTCGCGTTCCCAGGTAGCTTCACGGTCGGAATGGTGTGACCACTTGACTTTGAGGAATTTGATTGACTTGTTGCGAGTCTTGCGTTCAGTCTCTTCAAGAATAGCAACTGGGTGCTCACAATAAGAGAGATCTTCTTGGAGCTCAATGTCCTCGAAGTTGACAGTGCGGTCAGGAGTCTTGAAGCACTTTCGAAGCTGAGAGACATGGAACACATCATGAACATTTGCAAAGTTTGAAGGAAGCTCAAGTTGATAGGCGAGATCGCCTCTCTTGCTGACAATCTTGAAAGGTCCCACATATCTAGGGGCAAGCTTCCCTTTGATACTGAAGCGACGAGTACCTTTCATAGGAGAGACGCGGAGGTAAACATGATCTCCGATCTCGAAAGCCAAATCACGGTGCTTACTGTCATAGTAGCTCTTCTAGCGGGATTGGTCTGCTTTGAGGTTATCTCGAATGACTTTGCACATTTCCTCTGCCTCTATGATTAAGTCATTTCCGAGAAGCTGACGTTCACCTGTTTTGGACCAGTTGAGAGGGGTACGGCACTTCCTGCCATACAGAATTTCAAATGGGGCCTTGCCCGAACTTGCTTGAAAACTGTTGTTGTAGGAGAATTCAGCATAAGGAAGACAATCCTCCCACTTCATGCCGAAGGAGATCACACAAGCCCTGAGCATATCTTCAAGAATCTGGTTGACACGCTCGACTTGACCGCTAGTTTGAGGATGGAAAGCTGTGCTGAAGCGGATGTTGGTGCCCATGGCCTTCTGAAAAGAATCCCAAAACTTGGAGGTAAAGATGCTGCCACGGTCTGAAGAGATCACTTGTGGAATACCGTGCAGAGAGACAATTCGAGAGGTATAGACTTCCGCCAATTGAGCTGCAGTGATTGACTCTTTGATAGGCAGAAAGTGAGCCACTTTAGTGAGTTTGTCGATGACAACGAATATAGCATCATTGCCACACTTGGACTTTGGAAACCTAGTCACGAAGTCCATTTCAATGTGGTCAAACTTCCATTCTGGAATGGCAAGAGGTTGGAGGAGACCCGCTGGTCTTTGGTGTTCTGCCTTCACTCTTCTGCGGACATCACACTCATTCACGAACTGAGCGATCTCGCGCTTCATTCGAGTCCACCAGTAAGCCTGCCTGAGGTCCTGATACATCTTCGTACTCCCAGGGTGGATGGAGAGGAGAGAATTGTGAGCCTTGTTCATGATCACTTTACGGAGGTCACCTTTGGGCACAACAATACGATCCTCGAAGAAGAGAGTCTCCTTGTCATCAAGGCGGTAGCACTTGTACTTGGGTTGACTCTTGGCAATCACAATCTTCACCTTTTTCACCATAGCATCAAGAAGCTGGGCTTGGCGAATCTGGTCTTCCAAGGTAGGAGATACTTGAAGGTTGGCGAGGAAACCTTGAGGAACAACTTGCAGGTTAATTTTGCGGAAAGCTTCACAAAGCTCGGGTTGATAAGGCTTGAGAATTAGACTGTTGCAATAAGCCTTTCTGCTCAATGCGTCAGCAATCACATTGGCCTTGCCTGGAGTATACTCGATACTCGGATTATACTCTTGAATCATTTCGACCCATCGAGTTTGCCTAAGGTTGAGATTAGGCTGAGTGAAGATGTACTTGAGACTCTTGTGATCAGTGAAAATGTCCACTTTTCTTCCCAATAAGAGATGTCTCCAAGTCAAAAGAGCATGCACAACTGCCGCCAACTCGAGATCATGAGTGGGGTAGTTCTTCTCATTGGGCTTCAATTGGCGAGAGGTATAAGCAACAACTTTCTTCTCTTGCATCAACACTGCGCCAAGACCTTGGAGAGAGGCATCACAAAAGACCTCGTACGGCTTGGATTCATCAGGCGGAGTCAGAACTGGAGCAGTGATCAATTTCTCTTTCAAAGTGTTGAAAGCAATGTCACACTCCGGAGACCAAACGTACTTGACGTGCTTCTGGAGAAGATTTGAGAGAGGCTTCGCGATCTTAGAAAAGTTTTCAACGAATCTTCGATAGTAGCTTGCGAGACCGAGGAAGCTACGAAGTTGCTTCACGTTCTGAGGAGGTTCCCAATTCACAATTGCAGACACCTTCTCAGGATTCATGGCAATGCCCTTGGCAGAGATGATATGACCAAGATAAAGAACCTCATCGAGCCAAAATTCGCACTTGGAGAACTTGGCGTAGAACTTGTGTTCCCTCAACTTATCGAGTACCAAACGCAAGTGCTTGGCATGATCTTCCTTGTTCTTCGAGCAAACCAGAATGTCGTCGAGATAGACCAAATGAAGTCATTGGTGTAGGCATTGAAGATGAAGTTCATCATGCGAGAGAAAGTCGGAGGAGCGTTGACGAGGCCAAAAGACATGACAGTGTATTCATATGACCCATAGCTTGTCCTGAAAGCCGTCTTGGGAATATCTTGCTCACAGATTTGAATATGATGATAACCCATACGGAGATCAAGCTTGGAGAATACTTGCGCACCTTTGAGTTGTTCGAACAGCTTGTTGATGTTGGGAAGTGGGTATTTGTTCTTGATAGTCTTCTTGTTCAATGGACGGTAATCAACACAAAGCCGATCCGTTCCATCCTTCTTCTTCACAAAAAGAACACCACAACCCCACGGAGAAGAACTAGGCTGGATGAGACCCATTCTCTCTTGAATATCGAGTTGCTTCTTCAGCTCCTTCAACTCTTCAGGTCCGAGCTTGTAAGGACGCTTGCACACTGGTTCCGTGCCAGGATCAAGATCGATGACGAATTTAACTGGCCGATGCGGAGGCATTCCTAGAAGCTCTTTTGGAAAGACGTCTTGATATTCGCAAACGACTGGAATTTGCGAGATAGCATCCAGTTCACCCTTCTCATTGAGAGAAAACAGACGGATGGTATCATCACAAGCGGCAAAGACAATTACATCCTCAGACGAATGAGTCAATTGAATCTGCCTGGCTGCACAATCAAGCTGAGCCTTGTGCTTAGAAAGCCAATCCATTCCGAGAATAAGATCAATATCCGAGTCCCCAAGAACTGTAGGAGAAGATAGAAATTTGTAGTCTCCCAAAGTGATAGTAACATCTGGAGCAATGGAGTTAGCATGCATGCGCCTACCGGGAGAGACAACTACTAATGGACTAGGCAAAATTTGCAAAGCCAACCCATGCTTAGATGAAAACGGTCTCGATATGAAATAATGCGATGCACCCGTGTCAAAAAGAACTTTTGCAGGAATATCGTTAATAGGAAGGTTACCCATGATGACATCTGACGAGTCTGCATTCATCAAGTTGACCTTGGCGTGCTTGGGGTTATGCTTGACCACAGGTGTACTTGCCCTCACAGGAGGAGGAGGAGGAGGAAGACGCCTCTGGTTGAAACACTTGTTGGCATAGTGACCCTTCTATTGGCACTTGTTGCACGTGACCTCTGAAAGTGGACGGTGATACGGAGCACTCGATCTTGGAGCTTGAGACGAAGTCTTGTTCTGAAAGCCAGGGTTGGGTGGGTGGGAAGATCCACTGCCACCTTTGCTCTTCTGCTGATACGGCTGACGGAACGGAGGAGGAGGAAGCCAATACTTCTGCTGCTTGGCCACTTGAGTAGAGGAAGAAGGAGTAACATCTCTAACTCGCTTCTTGGAAGCATCACACCTCAGTTGAGCGGCATCTTGCTTCAATGCCATGTTGTAGAACTCATCGTACCTCAAGGGCTCAAAGAGAACAAGAGCTAGCTGAATTTCCTCTCTGAGACCACCCCTGAACTGGTATATCATGCTCTTCTCATCAGGGACGTCCTGCTTGGCAAAGCGGGCGAGCTTCTGAAACAGCTTGTTGTAGTCATAGACTGACAAAGAGCCTTGCTTCAGGTTGTGGAATTCCTCACGCTTGCTTTCAACCACGCTCTGAGAAATATGATGAGCTCTGAAATCTTGACGGAATTCATCCCAGGTAATAACACATCCACCTCTGGAATCCTTGTACTGCTGGAACCATTCTGCAGCTTGATCTTTGAGTTGGAAGGAAGCAAACTTGACGAAGTCCTCAGGCCCGACGTTACTGCACTTGAAATGCTTGCACAGATCCACGAGCCAATCGTCAGCATCGGTTGCCTCAACACAATTGTTGAAAGTCTTTGGCCCATTAGCAAGGAACTGGTTGAGAGTGGCAAAGTGATTCTGATTGTTGCCTTGGTTCCCTTGGTTGCCTTGATTGCACTCTTGAAGAATTTGCATGATCAACTGTGTGTTTGCATTGGTTGCGGCCATCACAGCTTGCCATGCCTCCGGAGGAGGGGGAGGTGGTGGCGGATCTTGATTCTGATTCTGATTGGTGCTCTTAGCGGGAGCCATCCTGAAGAGGTTGACCACCGTTAGCACATAGATAGATAAAATGAAGCTGAATCCAATGGAATGAAAATTGCAACATAAAGTCTTCACATCCGAACAGAATGAACGAATGCATTCCTCTTGAAATGGTCACATATCCATAAATTGACAAGCCACTTAGAATTTATGTAGAGAAATAAATCAACAAGGTATGGATCAAGAACGAATACTCGGTAAGAAATCCCAATCTCAAACCAAATATCCGTGGAAGAAGAGCTAGAGCTACTTGAATTCCCACCTATGAAACTCCCGAACCTTTCCGGTTATGCAATCAGGTGTTGGGGATACAGGGGAAGCATAATATCTCACCCAAATCTAGCAAATCATACATCCAGCTGTATCCATCCTTCAACACATAACCGAGAAAACTTCGGAAACCATCTACCTCAACCTTCGAAAAGCATCCGTTATACAAGTTATGGCGATACTCCCGAACTCCCGCCCCATTACGGGGTGGCGTCGAGGTTATCTCACCAACGAACTACATAAAAGAGATTTTCGATGTCGGCGTACTAAACTCAGGTATTCCAGAACTGCAACGATAAAATTATGACGACAACACCTCAGAGCTCAACTCCCCGGGACACTTCCACAAAACCCCTGACAGGAGGCACCAAGACAATGTTCTCGTCATAAAACCATCGGAACGATTCCAAGATACCCGTGTGATCCTAAAAAAAATTAGTGAAATTTGAGAAAAGAAGAGTCAAAACTCTACGTCAGGATGCTTTACCAGAGCGATGAGGAGACTGGGAAGTAAAAAAGAATTCCTAAACTCTCCGGTATATAATTCCTAAATGACTCAAAACATTTTTCTAGACACAACTCAGCCGCTAATAATGATCAAGCAATGGGGCTCCTAAGGTCGGGGAAGGCTCTAATTACCAACTTGTAACACCCTCGATGCGACTATATCTCCCACGTGTCGAGGCACGACTTAGAGGCATAATCGCATTAAAGGCATATGTCGCAAATTAGGCAATCTTTACAACATCCCATGTAGTATAGATAATAAAAGGGGAGATAACATAGTTGGCTTACACTCGCCACGTCAATCAAGGTACATAAATAACATTACATCATCCAAACACTCATGGCCCGACTACGGCACCAAAATAAAAGATAACCCAACATGCGACACGGTCCCGATCGCCCCCAACTGGGCACCACTACTGATCATCAGGAAAGGAAACATAGTATTGTTGAGAGTGTTGGAGAACGTAGTAATTTCAAAAAAATTCCTATGCACATGCAAGATCATGGTGATGCATAGCAACGAGAGGGGAGAGTGTGATCTACGTATTTGTAGACCGACAGCGGAAGCGTTAGCACAACGCGGTTGATGTAGTCGTACGTCTTCACGGCCCGACCGATCAAGCACCGAAACTATGGCACCTCCGAGTTTTAGCATACGTTTAGCTCGATGACGATCCCCGGACTCCGATCCAGCAAAGTGTCGGGGAAGAGTTCCGTCAGCACGACGGCGTGGTGACGATCTTGATGTACTATCGTCGCAGGGCTTCGCCTAAGCACCGCTACAATATTGTCGAGGATTATGGTGGAAGGGGGCACCGCACACGGCTAAGAATATGATCACGTGGATCAACTTGTGTGTCTAGGGGTGCCCCCTGCCCCCGTATATAAAGGATCAAGGGGAGGAGGCCGGCCGGCCCCTATGGCGCGCCAAGGAGGAGTCCTCCTCCTAGTAGGAGTAGGACTCCTACTAGGAGGGGGAAAGAAGCGGGGAGGGAGAAGGAAAGGGGGGCGCCGCCCCCCCTCTCCTAGTCCAATTTGGACCAGGGGGGAGGAGGCGCGCGGCCCACCTTTGGCTGCCCCTTTCCCTCTCCACTAAGGCCCATATGGCCCATTACTTCTCCCGGGGGGGTTCCGGTAACCCTCCGGCTCTCCGGTTTTCTCCGAAATCACCCGGAACACTTCCGGTGTCCGAATGTAGCCGTCCAATATATCAATCTTTATGTCTCGACCATTTAGAGACTCCTCGTCATGTTCGTGATCACATCCGGGACTCCGAACTAACTTCGGTACATCAAAACTCATAAACTCATAATATAACTGTCATTGAAACCTTAAGCGTGCGGACCCTACGGGTTCGAGAACAATGTAGACATGACCGAGACACGTATCCGGTCAATAACCAATAGCGGAACCTAGATGCTCATATTGACTCCTACATATTCTACGAAGATCTTTATCGGTCAGACTGCATAACAACATACGTTGTTCCCTTTGTCATCGGTATGTTACTTGCCCGAGATTCGATCGTCGGTATCTCAATACCTAGTTCAATCTTGTTACCGGCAAGTCTCTTTACTCGTTTCGTAATACATCATCTCGCAACTAACTCATTAGTTGCAATGCTTGCAAGGCTTAAGTGATGTGCATTACCGAGAGGGCCCAGAGATACCTCTCCGACAATCGGAGTGACAAATCCTAATCTCGAAATATGCCAACCCAACATGTACCTTTGGAGACACCTGTAGAGTACCTTTATAATCACCCATTTATGTTGTGACGTTTGGTAGCACACAAAGTGTTCCTCCGGCAAACGGGAGTTGCATAATCTCATAGTCATAGGAACATGTATAAGTCATGAAGAAAGCAATAACAACATACTAAACGATCGGGTGCTTAGCTAATGGAATGGGTAATGTCAATCAGATCATTCACCTAATGATGTGATCCCGTTAATCAAATAACAACTCTTTGTTCATGGTTAGGAAACATAACCATCTTTGATTAACGAGCTAGTCAAGTAGAGGCATACTAGTGACACTCCGTTTGTCTATGTATTCACACATGTATTATGTTTCCGGTTAATACAATTCTAGCATGAATAATAAACATTTATCATGATATAAGGAAATAAATAATAACTTTATTATTGCCTCTAGGGCATATTTCCTTCAGAGAGTCCTCGTCGAACTCCCACTTGAGCTCAAGCGCGTCACCTGGAGTGGAATCATCAGGCCCTGCATCTGGTTTAATAGTAATCTGTGAGCCAGAGGGACTCAGCAATCTCGCACCCTCGCGATCAAGACTATTTAAGCTTATAGGTAAGGCAAGGTAAATATGTGGAGCTGCAGCAAGCGACTAGCATATATGGTGGCTATCCTGTTCGCAAAAGAGGGCGAGAAGAGAAGGCTAAGCGCGAATGAATAACTAGAGAGCAACCTGCGCAAACATTACTCCAACACCGTGTCCACTTCCCGGACTCCGCCGAGAAGAGGCCATCACGGTAACTCACACTGTTGATTCATTTTAATTAAGTTAAGGTTCAAGTTGTCTACAACCGGACATTAACAAATTCCCATCTGCCCATAACCACGGGCACGGCTTTCGAAAGTTCAAATCCCTGCAGGGGAGTCCCAACTTAGCCCATGATAAGCTCTCACGGTCAACGAAGGAATAGACCTCCTCCCGAGACGTTCCGATCAGACTCGGTATCTCGGTTCTTCAAGACACTTCGACAGGTTAAAACAAATCCAGCAACACCGTCCGAATGTGCCGACAAATCCCGATAGGAGCTGCACATATCTCTTTCTCAGGGCACACTCAGATTGTCTTAGGTACGGGTAGGCCAGCCCAGAGTTGCCCCTGGTGGCCACCGGCAGCTGACAGGTGGACCAACACTCAGAGGAGCACTGGCCCGGGGGGGTTTAAAATAAGATGACCCTCGGGCTTCGGAAACCCAAGGGAAAAAGAGGCTAGGTGGAAAATGGTAAAACCAAGGTTGGGCATTGCTGGAAAATCTTTAATCAAGGCGAACTATCAAGGGGTTCCCATTATAACCCAACCGCGTAAGGAACGCAAAATCCGGGAACATAACACCGATATGATGGAAACTAGGGCGGCAAGAGTGGAACAAAACACTAGGCGAGAGGCCGAGCCTTCCACCCTTTACCAAGTATATAGATGCATTAAGATAACATGCCAATATAATGATATCCCAACAAGTAAATAAATGTTCCAACAAGGAACGGTCTCCAATCTTCACCTGCAACTAGCAACGCTATAAGAGGGGTTGAGCAAAGCGGTAACATAGCCAATCAACAGTTTGCTAGGACATGGTGGGTTAGAGGTTTGACATGGCAATTTGGGAGGCTTGAAAGCAAGTGGTAGGCATCGTTGCATTGGCATAGCAAAAGAGCGAGCATCTAGCAAAGCAAAGATAGTAGTGATTTTGAGGGTATGATCATCTTGCCTGCAAAGTTGTCAAAGTTGACTGGATCCTCGAAAGCAAACTCAACGGGCTCCTCGTTAGCGACCTCGTCTCCCGGCTCTACCCAAACAAGACAAACAAGCAAACAGAACACAATCAACCACGTGCAAAGCTCAAACAATATGATGCAAAGATGATATGCTATGCGGGATGCATATGCAAGATTTGATAAGGAATTCACGAACCTGGCCTCAACTTGGGAATCCAAGTGTGCCACTGGAAAGATAAGATGAAATTGCTTGAAAACGATATAAAGATCACCGGAATCGGGGTTACGGTTTGGAAATGGCAAGCAAATCAAATATGATCACGTTCTGTGATTTACAGCAAGTAGCCATCTAAATGCAATGAGATGAACAAGCTACAGCACCCAAACATGGCATAAAAATACATGGCAGGGATGCATTCCTGATTCTTAACAAAAGTCTAGCACTGAGCTACGGCCAATTCATCTATTAACAGGTTCAAACAAGCATGGCAAAAATGCATATGGTAAACAGATTTCAGACTTAGTGAAATTAACACTTGTCTGGAATTTCAGATCAGGTAGCACTCTTCGGAGCATGAAAACTATATGCTACAGGACCTGAACATGGCAAAGTAAAACATGGCATGGAGCTACTCAAAGCGCTTAACAAAAGTCCCTTAGTGAACTGGAGCCAAAAGGGATCAGAAAATACATTTGCAAGCATGTGAACATGGCAAAAACATAATCAGATCATAGACTTAGTGAAAACTGGAGCATGCTGAAAACAGATATCAAGTAGGCATGTTTATGAGCTCGATGCACTCACTACATAGCAAGTCATGACAATCTATGAATACACCCATCAAGAATACACAAAATGCAAGCTAGACATGGCAAGAACAATAACATAGCATGCACGGATCAACTAAAACATCCTCGGCAAAATTGCTAACAAGTAGACAATCTGCCCAGATTCACGAAATAGCAAAAGTAGAGCTCGGTTGACTCAAGCTAGGGTGCTCCATAATTGCAAACAAAGACATGGATGGATAGAGAACTACAAGATTAACAAAACATCCTTACTTATCATCCTCAAAAGAGGCACGGATCACTAGGAAACAACATGAACATATGGCCATATGAGATAACCAGATCAAGGACTTAGTGGAATTGCAAAGTCCTTGAAATCAGCATTACCAAGTGCCTCACTTTGCAAGCTTGTGCTAGTCAGCACACACATCACAAAAATACATGGGTTGCACCTCTGGAAAGATGGCAAAACCCTTAACAAAACATATGTAGAGCTCATGGGCATATCATGCACACAATAATCATGGCAAAAATGACAAATATCTAAATGGAGTAGCAGATCTGACAATTATCTCAAGTAGCACTCTTCCAACAGCATTTAGGGCATTAAAATGAACTCAAATTAAAATGATGCAATGCGACGAAATGATGTGCTCTCTGAGGTGAACATTTTGATATGCTATATGCCCAAAACGGAGCTACGGATGAGGAGTTACGGCACGATAAACAAGGGCATATGAACTAGGGTTAGGGAGAAAGTCAACCGTCGTTTTGGATCTAGATCCAGATCCGGATCGCGCGTGTTTCGAGGTTCGCCGAAGACCTGTTCGCCGGAGTAGCCGCGGGGCGTCGCTGGAGGTCGGAGACGAGGAGGGAGAGGCCGGGGCGATGTGGGCCTCGGGGGAGAGGTCGCCGGCGGGTGTACCGCGCGGCGCCGCGCCTATCGGGAGGCGGCGGGGTCGGTCCGGCGGGCTCGCAGCCGGCCGGCGTCGATGGCGGGCGCGGCGCCGATGGCCTCGGGCGGCCGGACGCGAGGAGGGTGGCGGCGGCTTGCGAACATGAGGCGGCGGGGCGATGTGGGACTCGGGGGCCCCGAGCGCTGCGGCGGCGAAGTGGGCGCGTGGGCGCCACGTGGCAAGATCTGGTAGGTCGGCGGCGGTGGGCGGACAATGTCCGGCCGTCCGGATTTTGTCCGGCGGCTGGAGGAGGAGGAGGGTTAGGGTTTCTCCTGAGATTTCAATGGGGAAGATATATATAGGCATAGAGGGAGCTAGGAGAGTCCAAATGAGGTGCGGTTTTCGGCCACGCGATCGTGATCGAACTCTCTAGATGATGGAGAAGGTTTAGGTGGGTTTTGGGCCAACTTGGAAGGGTGTTGGGCTGCAACACACACGAGGCCTTTACGGTCCCTCGGTTAACCGTTGGAGTATCAAACAAAGTCCAAATGATACGAAACTTGACAGGCGGTCTACCGGTAGTAAACCAAGGCCGCTTGGCAAGTCTCGGTCTAATCCGGAAATGTTTAATCCCCACACACGAAAGAAAGGTAGAAATGACCACCGGAGGAGAACGAAGCGCCGGAATGCAAAACGGACAACGGGGAAAATGCTCGAATGCATGAGATGAACATGTATGCAAATGCAATGCACATGATGACATGATATGAGATGCATGACAACGACAAAAACACACGGAGACAAAAACCCAAACCCGAGGAAATAAAATAACATAAGGCCAGAAATAGCAAGAGTTGGAATACATAGTGGGAAAGTTAGGCTCAGGCTAGAGAAGAAATAGGGAACAAACTTATGAAAGAATGATCATACCGAGGGAATTCACTCAGAACTAACAAGAATGATCACGTGCTCCGACTGGAGCGCTTAGGAACTGCTGGAAGGATCTAGGGGAATAAAGATGGAATGACTTCAAATTTTTAGGCCCATATGATTTGAAATACTTGCACACAAACCGCGAGAAAGCGTTCCTGGAAATCTCAGCCCAAAAAAGGATGTTTAGTAATTCTAAAAGGGACTACAGGATGAAAAACAATAGTTTTGGCAGTTAAAGTTTGAGATTTGACGGTGTCGTAGATCCGTTTGGTCATCAGGTGTTACGAGCCACACCCATGTCTAGCTAGAATAGTGTGTTAGGCTCAGTCTAGAGAAGAAACGGGGAACAAACTGATGAAAGAATGATCAAACCGAGGGGATTCACTCAGAACTAACAAGAATGATAACGTGCTCCGACTAGAGCGGTTTAGGAACTTCTGGAAGGCTCTAGGGGAATAAAGATGGAATGACTTCTAATTTTTAGGTCCGTATGATTTGAAATACTTTCACACAAACCGCGCGAAAGCGTTCCTGGAAATCTCAGCCCCAAAAAGGACGTTTAGTAATTCTAGAAGGGACTATAGGATGAAAAACAATAGTTTTGGTAGTTAAAGTTTGAGATTCGATGGTGCCGTGGATCCGTTTGGTCATCAGGTGTTACGAGCCACACCCATGTCTAGCTAGAATAGTATGTTAGGCTCAGGTTAGAGAAGAAACGGGGAACAAACTGATGAAAAAATGATCATACCAAGGGAATTCACTCAGAACTAACAAGAATGATAACGTGCTCCGACTGGAGCGGTTTAGGAACTGCTGGAAGGCTCTAGGGGAATAAAGATGGAATGACTTCTAATTTTTACGTCCGTATGATTTGAAATACTTGCACACAAACCACGCAAAAGCGTTCCTGGAAATCTCAGCCTAAAAAAGGACGTTTAGTAATTCTAAAAGGGACTACAGGATGAAAAATAATAGTTTGGGCAGTTAAAATTTGAGATTCAACGGTGCCGTAGATCCGTTTGGTCATGAGGTGTTACGAGCCACACCCATGTCTAGCTAGAATAGTGTGTTAGGCTCAGGCTAGAGAAGAAACGGGGAACAAATTGATGAAAGAATGATCATACCGAGGGAATTCACTCAGAACTAACAAGAATGATAACGTGCTCCGACTGGAGCAGTTTGGAAACTGTTGGTAGGCTCTAGGGGAATAAAGATGGAATCACTTCAAATTTTTAGGTCCGTATGATTTGAAATACTGGCACACAAACCGCGCGAAAGTGTTCCTGGAAATCTCAGCCCAAAAAAGGACGTTTAGTAATTCTAAAAGGGACTACAGGATGAAAAACAATACTTTTGGCAGTTAAAGTTTGAGATTCGACGGTGCCGTAGATCTGTTTGGTCATCAGGTGTAACGAGCCACACCCATGTCTAGCTAGAGTAGTGTGCTAGGCTCAGACTAGAGAAGAAACGGGGAACAAAGTGATGAAAGAATGATCATACCGAGGGAATTCACTCAGAACTAACAAGAATGATAACGTGCTCCGACTGGAGCGGTTTAGGAACTGCTGGAAGGCTCTAGGGAAATAAAGATGGAATGACTTCTAATTTTTAGGTCCATATCATTTGAAATACGTGCACACAAACCCCGAGAAAGCGTTCCTGGAAATCTCGGCCGAAAAAAGGATGTTTAATAATTCTAAAAGGGACTACAGGATGAAAAACAATAGTTTTGGCAGTTAAAGTTTGTGATTCGATGGTGCCGTAGATCTGTTTGGTCATCAGGTGTTACGAGCCACACCCATGTCTAGCTAGAACAGTGTGTTAGGCTCAGGCTAGAGCAGAAACGGGGAACAAACTTATGAAAGAATGATCATACCGAGGGAATTCACTCAGAACTAACAAGAATGATAACGTGCTCCAACTGGAGCGGTTTAGGAACTGCTGGAAGGCTCTAGGGGAATAAAGATGGAATGACTTCAAATTTTTAGGTCCGTATGATTTGAAATACTTGCACACAAACCGCTAGAAAGCGTTCCTGGAAATCTCAGCCCAAAAAAGGACGTTTAGTAATTCTAAAAGGGACTACAGGATGAAAAACAATAGTTCTGGCAGTTAAAGTTTGAGCTTCGATAATGTCGTAGATCCGTTTGGTCATCAGGTGTAACGAGCCACACCCATTTCTAGCTAGAGTAGTGTGCTAGGCTCAGACTAGAGAAGAAATGGGCAACAAACTAATGAAAGAATGATCATACCGAGGGAATTCACTCAGAACTAACAAGAATGATAACGTGCTCCGACTGGAGCGGTTTAGGAACTGCTGGAAGGCTCTAGGGGAATAAAGAAGGAATGACTTCTAATTTTTAGGTCCGTATGATTTGAAATGTGTGCACACAAACCCCGAGAAAGCATTCCTGGAAATCTCGGCCCAAAAAAGGACGTTTAGTAATTCTAAAAGGGACTACAGGATGAAAAACAATAGTTTTGGCAGTTAAAGTTTGAGATTCGATAATGCCGTAGATCCATTTGGTCATCAGGTGTAACGAGCCACACCCATGTCTGCTTAGAGTAGTGTGCTAGGCTCAGACTAGAGAAGAAACGGGGAACAAACTGATGAAAGAATGATCATACCGAGCGAATTCACTCAGAACTAACAAGAATGATAACATGCTCCGACTGGAGCGGTTTAGGAACTGCTGGAAGGCTCTAGGGGAATAAAGATGGAATGACTTCTAATTTTTAGGTCCGTATGATTTGAAATACTTGCACACAAACCACGCGAAAGCGTTCCTGGAAATCTCAGCCCAAAAAAGGACGTTTAGTAATTCTAAAAGGGACTACAGGATGAAAAACAATAGTTTTGGCAGTTAAAGTTTGAGATTCGACAGTGCCGTAGATCCGTTTGGTCATCAGGTATTACGAGCCACACCCATGTCTAGCTAGAATAGTGTGCTAGGCTCAGGCTAGAGAAGAAACGGGGAACAAACTGATGAAAGAATGATCAAACCGAGGGAATTCACTCAGAACTAACAATAATGATAACGTGCTCCGACTGGTGCGGTTTAGGAACTGCTGGAAGGCTCTAGGGGAATAAAGATGGAATGACTTCTAATTTTTAGGTCCGTATGATTTGAAATACTTGCACACAAACCGCGCGAAAGCGTTCCTGGAAATCTCAGCCCAAAAAAGGACGTTTAGTAATTTTAAAAGGGACTATAGGATGAAAAACAATAGTTTTGGCAATTAAAGTTTGAGATTCGACGGTGTCGTAGATCCGTTTGGTCATCAGGTGTTACGAGCCACACCCATGTCTAGCTAGAATAGTATGTCAGGCTCAGGTTAGAGTAGAAACGGGGAACAAACTGATGAAAGAATGATCATACCAAGGGAATTCACTCAGAACTATCAAGAATGATAACGTGCTCCGACTGGAGTGATTTAGGAACTGCTGGAAGGCTCTAGGGGAATAAAGATGGAATGACTTCTAATTTTTACGTCCGTATGATTTGAAATACTTGCACACAAATCACGCAAAAGCGTTCCTGGAAATCTCAGCCTAAAAAAGGACGTTTAGTAATTCTAAAAGGGACTACAGGATGAAAAACAATAGTTTGGGCAGTTAAAATTTGAGATTCGACGGTGCCGTAGATCCGTTTGGTCATCAGGTGTTACGAGCGACACCCTTGTCTAGCTAGAATAGTGTGTTAGGCTCAGACTAGAGAAGAAACGGGGAACAAAGTGATGAAAGAATGATCATACCGAGGGAATTCACTCAGAACTAACAAGAATGATAACGTGCTCCGACTGGAGCGGTTTAGTAACTGCTGGAAGGCTCTAGGGGAATGAAGATGGAATGACTTCTAATTTTTAGGTCCGTATGATTTGAAATACATGCACACAAACCCTGAGAAAGCGTTCCTGGAAATCTCGGTCGAAAAAAGGATGTTTAATAATTCTAAAAGGGACTACCGGATGAAAAACAATAGTTTTGGCAGTTAAAGTTTGTGATTCGATGGTGCCGTAGATCTGTTTGGTCATCAGGTGTTACGAGCCACACCCATGTCTATCTAGAATAGTGTGTTAGGCTCAGGCTAGAGCAGAAACGGGGAACAGACTTATGAAAGAATGATCATACCGAGGGAATTCACTCAGAACTAACAAGAATGATAACGTGCTCCGACTGGCGCGGTTTAGGAACTGCTGGAAGGCTCTAGGGGAATAAAGATGGAAAGACTTCTAATTTTTAGGTCCGTATGATTTGAAATACTTGCACACAAACCGCACGAAAGCGTTCCTGGAAATCTCAGCCTAAAAAGGATGTTTAGTAATTCTAAAAGGGACTACAAGATGAAAAATAATAGTTTGGGCAGTTAAAATTTGAGATTCGACGATGCCGTAGATCCGTTTGGTCATCAGGTGTTATGAGCCACACCCATGTCTAGCTAGAATAGTGTGTTAGGCTCAGGCTAGAGAAGAAACGGGGAACAAACTGATGAAAGAATGATCATACCGAGGGAATTCACTCAGAACTAACAAGAATGATAACGTGCTCCGACTGGAGCAGTTTAGAAACTGCTGGAAGGCTCTAAGGGAATAAAGATGGAATGCCTTCAAATTTCTAGGTCCGTATGATTTGAAATACTTGCACACAAACCGCTCGAAAGCGTTCCTGGAAATCTCAGCCCAAAAAAGGACGTTTAGTAATTCTAAAAGGGACTACAGGATGAAAAACAATAGTTTTGGCAGTTAAAGTTTGAGATTCGATGGTGCCGTAGATCCGTTTGGTCATCAGGTGTAACGAGCCACACACATGTCTAGCTAGAGTAGTGTGCTAGGCTCAGACTAGAGAAGAAACGGGGAACAAAGTGATGAAAGAATGATCATACCGATGGAATTCACTCAGAACTTACAAGAATGATAACGTGCTCCGACTGGAGCGCTTTAGTAACTGCTGGAAGGCTCTAGGCGAATAAAGATGGAATGACTTCTAATTTTTAGGTCCGTATGATTTGAAATACTTGCACACAAACCACGCAAAACCGTTCCTAGAAATCTCGGTCGAAAAAAGGACGTTTAGTAATTCTAAAAGGGACTACAGGATGAAAAACAATAGTTTTGGCAGTTAAAGTTTGAGATTCGATGGTGCCGTAGATCCGTTTGGTCATCAGGTGTTACGAGCCACACCCATGTCTAGCTAGAGTAGTGTGCTAGGTTCAGACTAGAGAAGAAACGGGGAACAAAGTGATTAAAGAATGATCATACCGAGGGAATTCACTCAGAACTAACAAGAATGATAACGTGCTCCGACTGGAGCGGTTTAGGAACTGCTGGAAGGCTCTAGGGGAATAAAGATGGAATGACTTCTAATTTTTACGTCCGTATGATTTGAAATACATGCACACAAACCACGCAAAAGCGTTCCTGGAAATCTCAGCCTAAAAAAGGACGTTTAGTAATTCTAAAAGGGACTACAGGATGAAAAATAATAGTTTGGGCAGTTAAAATTTGAGATTCGACGCTGCCGTAGATCCGTTTGGTCATCAGGTCTTACGAGCCACACCCATGTCTAGCTAGAATAGTGTGTTAGGCTCAGGCTAGAGAAGAAACGGGGAACAAACTGATGAAAGAATGATCATACCGAGGGAATTCACTCAGAACTAACAAGAATGATAACGTGCTCCGACTGGAGCAGTTTAGAAACTCCTGGAAGGCTCTAGGGGAATAAAGATGGAATGACTTCAAAGTTTTAGGTCCGTATGATTTGAAATACTTGCACACAAACCGCGTGAAAGCGTTCCTGGAAATCTCAGCCCAAAAAAGGGCGTTTAGTAATTCTAAAAGGGACTACAGGATGTAAAACAATAGTTTTGGCAGTTAAAGTTTGAGATTCGATGGTGCCGTAGATCCGTTTGGTCATCAGGTGTAACGAGCCACACCCATGTCTAGCTAGAGTAGTGTGCTAGGCTCAGACTAGAGAAGAAACGGGGAACAAAGTGATGAAAGAATGATCATACCGAGGGAATTCACTCATAACTAACAAGAGTGATAACGTGCTCTGACTTGAGCGGTTTAGGAACTGCTGGAAGGCTATAGGGGAATAAAGATGGAATGACTTCAAATTTTTAGGTCCGTATGATCTGAAATACTTGCACACAAACCGCGAGAAAGCGTTCCTGGAAATCTCAGCCCAAAAAAGGACGTTTAGTAATTCTAAAAGGGACTACAGGATGAAAAACAATAGTTCTGGCAGTTAAAGTTTGAGATTCGATAATCTCGTAGATCCGTTTGGTCATCAGGTGTAACGAGCCACACCCATGTCTAGCTAGAGTAGTGTGCTAGGCTCAGACTAGAGAAGAAACGGGGAACAAACTGATGAAAGAATGATCATACCGAGGGAATTCACTTAGAACTAACAAGAATGATAACGTGCTCCGACTGGAGCGGTTTAGGAACTGCTGGAAGGCTCTAGGGGAATAAAGAAGGAACGACTTCTAATTTTTAGGTCCGTATGATTTGAAATATGTGCACACAAACCCCGAGAAAGCGTTCCTAGAAATCTCGGCCCAAAAGAGGACGTTTAGTATTCTAAAAGGGACTACAGAATGAAAAACAATAGTTTTGGCAGTTAAAGTTTGAGATTTGACGGTGCCGTAGATCTGTTTGGTCATCAGGGGTTACGAGCCACACCCATGTCTAGCTAGAATAGTGTGTTAGGCTCAGGCTGGAAAAGAAACGGGGAACAAAGTGATGAAAGAATGATCATACCGAGGGAATTCACTCAGAACTAACAAGAATGATAACATGCTCCGACTGGAGCGGTTTAGGAACTGCTGGAAGGCTCTAGGGGAATAAAGATGGAATGACTTCTAATTTTTAGGTTCGTATGATTTGAAATACTTGCACACAAACCGCGCGAAAGCGTTCCTGGAAATCTCAGCCCAAAAAAGGACGTTTAGTAATTCTAAAAGGGACTACAGGATGAAAAACAATAGTTTTGGCAGTTAAAGTATGAGATTCAACGGTGCCGTAGATCCGTTTGGTCATTAGGTGTTACGAGCCACACCCATGTCTAGCTAGAATAGTGTGCTAGGCTCAGGCTAGAGAAGAAACGGGGAACAAACTGATGAAAGAATGATCAAACCGAGGGAATTCACTCAGAACTAACAATAATGATAACGTCCTCCGACTGGAGCGGTTTAGGAACTGCTGGAAGTCTCTAGGGGAATAAAGATGGAATGACTTCTAATTTTTACGTTCGTATGATTTGAAAAACTTGCCCATAAACCGCGCGAAAGCGTTCCTGGAAATCTCAGCCCAAAAAAGGACGTTTAGTAATTTTAAAAGGGACTACACGATGAAAAACAATAGTTTTGGCAGGTAAAGTTTGAGATTCGACAGTGCCGTAGATCCGTTTGGTCATCAGGTGTTACGAGCCACACCCATGTCTAGCTAGAATAGTATGTTACGCTCAGGTTAGAGAAGAAACGGGGAACAAACTGATGAAAGATGATCATACCAAGGGAATTCACTCAGAACTAACAAGAATGATAACGTGCTCCGACTGGAGCGGTTTAGGAACTGCTGGAAGGCTCTAGGGGAATAAAGATGGAATGACTTCTAATTTTTACGTCTGTATGATTTGAAATACTTGCACACAAACAACGCAAAAGCATTCCTGGAAATCTCATCCTAAAAAAGGACGTTTAGTAATTCTAAAAGGGACTACAGGATGAAAAATAATAGTTTGGGAAGTTAAAATTTGAGATTCGATAGTGCCGTAGATCCGTTTGGTCATCAGGTGTTAGGAGCCACACCCATGTCTAGCTAGAATAGTGTGTTAGGCTCAGGCTAGAGAAGAAACGGGGAACAAACTGATGAAAGAATGATCATACCGAGGGAATTCACTCAGAACTAGCAAGAATAATAACGTGCTCCGACTGGAGCAGTTTTGAAACTGCTGGAAGGCTCTAGGGGAATAATGATGGAATGACTTCTAAGTTTTTGGTCCGTATGATTTGAAATACGTGCACACAAACCCAGAGAAAGTGTTCTTGGAAATCTCGGCCGAAAAAAGGATGTTTAATAATTCTAAAAGGGACTAGAGGATGAAAAACAATAGTTTTGGCAGTTAAAGTTTGTGATTCGATGGTGCTGTAGATCTGTTTGGTCATCAGGTGTTATGAGCCACACCCATGTCTAGCTAGAACAGTGTGTTAGGCTCAGGCTAGAGCAGAAACGGGGAACAAACTTATGAAAGAATGATCATACCGAGGGAATTCACTCAGAACTAACAAGAATGATAACGTGCTCCGACTGGAGAGGTTTAGGAACTGCTGGAAGGCTCTAGGGGAATAAAGATGGAATGACTTCAAATTTTTAGGTCTGTATGATCTGAAATACTTGCACACAAACCGCGAGAAAGCGTTCCTGGAAATCTCAGCCCAAAAAAGGACGTTTAGTGATTCTAAAAGGGACTACGGGATGAAAAACAATAGTTTTGGCAGTTAAAGTTTGAGATTCGATAATGCCGTAGATCCGTTTGGTCATCAGGTGTAACGAGCCACACCCATGTCTAGCTAGAGTAGTGTGCTAGGCTCATACTAGAGAAGAAATGGGGAACAAACTGATGAAAGAATGATCATACCGAGGGAGTTCACTCAAAACTAACATGAATGATAACGTGCTCCGACTGGAGCGGTTTAGGAACTGCTGGAAGGCTCTAGGGGAATAAAGATGGAATGACTTCTAATTTTTAGGTCCGTATGATTTGAAATACATGCACACAAACCCCAAGAAAGCGTTCCTGGAAATCTCGCCCCGAAAAACGACGTTTAGTAATTCTAAAAGGGACTATAGGATGAAAAACAATAGTTTTGGCAGTTAAAGTTTGAGATTTGACGGTGCCGTAGATCTGTTTGGTCATCAGGTGTTACGAGCCACACCCATTTCTAGCTAGAATAGTGTGTTAGGCTCAGGCTAGAAAAGAAACGGGGAACAAAGTGATGAAAGAATGATCATACCGAGGGAATTCACTCAGAACTAACAAGAATGATAACATGGTCCGACTGGAGCGGTTTAGGAACTGCTGGAAGGCTCTAGGGGAATAAAGATGGAATGACTTCTAACTTTTAGGTCCGTATGATTTGAATTACTTGCACACAAACCGCGCGAAAGCGTTCCTGGAAATCTCAGCCCAAAAAAGGACGTTTAGTAATTCTAAAAGGGACTACAGGATGAAAAACAATAGTTTTGGCAGTTAAAGTTTGAGATTCGACGGTGCCGTAGATCCGTTTGGTCAGCAGGTGTTACGAGCCACACCCATGTCTAGCTAGAGTAGTGTGCTAGGTTCAGACTAGAGAAGAAATGTTGGGGAACGTAGCAGAAATTCAAAATTTTCCTACGTGTCACCAAGATCTATCTATGGAGAGACTAGCAACGAGGGAAGGAGAGTGCATCTACATACCCTTGTAGATCGCTAAGCGGAAGCGTTCAAGTGAACGGGGTTGATGGAGTCGTACTCGTCGTGATTCAGCTCACCGATGATCCTAGTGCCGAACGGACGGCACCTCCGCGTTCAACACACGTACAGCTCGACGATGTCTCCCACGCCTTGATCCAGCAAGGAGAGAGGGAGAGGTTGAGGAAGACTCCATCCAGCAGAAGCACAACGGCGTGGTGGTGATGGAGGAGCATGGCAATCCTGCAGGGCTTCGCCAAGCACCTATGGGAGAGGAGGAGGTGTCACGGGAGGGAGGGAGGCGCCAAGGGCTCAGGTATAGATGCCCTCCCTCCCCTCCACTATATATAGGGGCAAGGGAGAGGGGGGAGGCGCAGCCTTGCCCCTTCCTCCAAGGAAAGGGTGCGGCTAAGAGGGGGGGAGGAGTCCATCCTCCCCAAGGCACCTCGGAGGTGCCTTCCCCCTTTAGGACTCTCCCCTTTTTCCTATATCTTGGCGCATGGGCCTCTAGGGGCTGGTGCCCTTGGCCCATGTAGGCCCAGGCGCACCCCCTACAGCCCATGTGGCCCCCCGGGGCAGGTGGCCCCACCTGGTGGGCCCCCGGGACCCTTCCGGTGGTCCCGGTACAATACCGATGACCCCGAAACTTGTCCCGATGGCCGAAACAGGACTTCCTATATATAAATCTTTACCTCCGGACCATTCCGGAACTCCTCGTGACGTCCGGGATCTCATCCGGGACTCCGAACAACATTCGGTAACCACATACAAACTTCCTTTATAACCCTAGCGTCATCGAACCTTAAGTGTGTAGACCCTACGGGTTCGGGAGACATGTAGTCATGACCGAGATGTTCTCCGATCAATAACCAACAGCGGGATCTGGATACCCATGTTGGCTCCCACATGTTCCACGATGATCTCATCGGATGAACCACGATGTCAAGGACTCAATCAATCCCGTATACAATTCCCTTTGTCTAGCGGTATGGTACTTGCCCGAGATTCGATCGTCGGTATACCGATACCTTGTTCAATCTCGTTACCGGCAAGTCTCTTTACTCATTTCGTAACACATCATCCCGTGATCAACCCCTTGGTCACATTGTGCACATTATGATGATGTCCTACCGAGTGGGCCCAGAGATACCTCTCCGTTTACACGGAGTGACAAAATCCCAATCTCGATTCGTGCCAACCCAACAGACACTTTCAGAGATACCCGTAGTGTACCTTTATAGCCACCCAGTTACGTTGTGACGTTTGGCACACCCAAAGCACTCCTACGGTATCCAGGAGTTGCACAATCTCATGGTCTAAGGAAATGATACTTGACATTAGAAAAGCTTTAGCATACGAACTACATGATCTTGTGCTAGGCTTAGGATTGGGTCTTGTCCATCACATCATTCTCCTAATGATGTGATCCCGTTATCAACGACATCCAATGTCCATGGTCAGGAAACCGTAACCATCTATTGATTAACGAGCTAGTCAACTAGAGGCTTACTAGGGACATGGTGTTGTCTATGTATCCACACATGTATCTGAGTTTCCTATCAATACAATTCTAGCATGGATAATAAACGATTATCATGAACAAGGAAATATAATAATAATCAATTTATTATTGCCTCTAGGGCATATTTCCAACAGTCTCCCACTTGCACTAGAGTCAATAATCTAGTTCACATCACCATGTGATTAACACTCAAGGTCACATCCCCATGTGACTAACATCCAAAGAGTTTACTAGAGTCAATAATCTAGTTCACATTTACCATGTGATTAACACTCGATGAGTTCTGGGTTTGATCATGTTATGCTTGTGAGAGAGGTTATAGTCAACGGGTCTGAACCTTTCAGATCCGTGTGTGCTTTACAAATCTCTATGTCATCTCCTAGATGCAGCTACCACGTTCTATTTGGAGCTATTCCAAATAACTGTTCTACTTGGAGCTATTCTAAATTGTTGCTCCATTATACGTATCCGGTATCTCTACTCAGAGCTATCCGGATAGGTGTTAAGCTTGCATCGACGTAACCCTTTACGACGAACTCTTTTACCACCTCCATAATTGAGAAAATTCCTTAGTCCACTAGTTACTAAGGATAACTTTGACCGCTGTCCTGCGATCCATTCTTGGATCACCCTTGTACCCCTTGACTGACTCATGGTAAAGCACACTTCAGGTGCGGTACACAGCATAGCATACTGTAGAGCCTATGTCTTAAGCATAGGGGATGACCTTCGTTCCTTTCTCTCTATTCTGCCATGGTCGAGCTTTAAGTCTTAACTTCATACCTTACAACTCAGGCAAGAACTCCTTCTTTGACTGGTCCATCTTGAACACCTTCAAGATCATGTCAAGGTATGTGCTCATTTGAAAGTACTATTAAGCGTTTTGATCTATCCTTATAGATCTTGATGCTCAATGTTCAAGTAGCTTAATCCAGGTTTTCCATTGAAAACACTTTCCAAATAACCCTATATGCTTTCCAGAAATTCTACGTCATTTCTGATCATTAATATGTCAACAACATATAATCATCAGAAATTCTATAGTGCTCCCACTCACTTCTTTGGAAATACAAGTTTCTCATAAACTTTGTATACACCCAAAATCTTTGATCATCATCAAAGCATACATTCCAACTCCGAGATGCTCACTCCAGTCCTCAGAAGGATTGCTGGAGCTTTGCATACTTATTAGCATATTTCAGGATAGACAAAACCTTCCAGTTGTATCACATACAACCTTTCCTCAAGAATCGTCGACGAAACAATGTTTTGACATCCTATCTGCAAGATTTCATAAATAATGCAGTAATTGTTAATATAATTCCAACAGACTCTTAGCATCGCTACGAGTGAGAAAGTCTCATTGTAGTCAACTCCTTGAACTTGTCAAAAAACATCTTAACGACAAGTCGAGCTTTCTCAATGGTGACACTTACCATCATTGTCTGTCTTCCTTTCAAAATCCATATGTACCTAACAGCCTTACGACCATCAAGTAGTTCTTCCAAAGTCTACACTTTGTTTTCATACATGGATCCTCTCTCGGGTTTTATGGCCATGAGCCATTTATCGGAATCCGGGCCCACCATTGCTTCTCCATAGCTCGTAGGTTCATTGTTGTCTAGCAACATGACTTCCAAGACAGGATTACTGTACCACTCTGAAGTAGTACGTATCCTTGTCACCCTACGAGGTTTGGGAGTGACTTGATCTGAAGTTTCATGATCACTATCATAAGCTTCTACTTCAATTGGTGTAGGTGCCACAGGAACAACTTCCTGTGCCCTGCTACACACTGGTTGAAGTGATGGTTCAATAACCTCATCAAGTCTCCACCATCCTCCCACTCAATTCTTTCGAGAGAAACCTTTCCTCGAGAAAGGACCCAATTCTAGAAACAATTCATATTGCCTTCGGATCTGAATTAGGAAGTATACCCAACTGTTTTGGGTGTCCTATGAAGATGTACTTTATCCTCTTTGGTTTCGAGCTTAATCCTGAAACTTTTTCACATAAGTGTCGCAGCCCCAAACCTTTAAGAAACGACAACTTAGGTTTCTCTAAACCATAATTCATACGGTGTCATCTCATCGGAATTACGTGGTGCCCTATTTAAAGTGAATGTGGTTGTCTTTAATGCCTAACCCATAAACTATCGTGGCAGTTCGATAAGAGACATCATGGTATGCATCATATCCAATAGGGTGCAACTATGATGTTCGGGCACACCATCACACTATGGTGTTCCAGGCGGTATTAATTGTGAAACAATTTCCACAATGTCTTAATTGTGTGCCAAAACTCGTAACTCAGATACTCATCTCTATGATCATATCATAGACATTTTATCCTCTTGTCACAATGATCTTCTACTTCACTCTGAAATTACTTGAACCATTCAACAATTCAGACTTGTGTTTCATCAAGTAAATATTCTCAACATCTACTCGAATCATCTGTGAAGTAAGAACATAACGATATTCACTGCATGCCTCAGCACTCATTGGACTGCACACATCAAAATGTGTTACTTCCAACAAGTTGCTATCTTGTTCCATCTTACTGAAAACGAGGCTTTTCAGTCATCTTGCCCATGTGGTATGATTTGCATGTCCCAAGTGATTCAAAAATCAAGTGAGTCAAAACGGTCCATTTGCATGGAGTTTCTTCATGCATATACACCAATAGACATGGTTCGCATGTCTCAAACTTTTCAAAAACGAGTGAGCCCAAAGATCCATCAATATGGAGCTTCTTCATGCGTTTTATACCGATATGACTTACGTGGTAGTGCCACAAGTAGGTGGTACTATCATTACTATCTTTTGGCATGAACATGTGTATCACTACGATCGAGATTTAATAAACCATTCATTTTAGGTGTAAGACCATTGAAGGTATTATTCAAATAAACAGAGTAACCATTATTCTCCTTAAATGAATAACCGTATTGCGATAGACGTAATCCAATCATGTCTATGCTCAACGCAAACACCAAATAACAATTATTTAGGTTTAACACCAATCTCTTTGGTAGAGGGAGCGTGCGATGCTTGATCATATCAAGCATGGAAAAACTTACAACACATATCGTCAGCTCACCTTTAGCTAGTCTCCGTTTATTCCGTAGCCTTTTGTTTCGAGTTACTAACACTTAGCAACCGAACTGGTATCTAATACCCTGGTGCTACTAGGAGTACTAGCAAAGTACACATTAACACAATGTATATCCAATATACTTCTATCGACCTTGCCAGCCTTCTTATCTACCAAGTATCTAGGGTAATTCTGCTCTAGTAGTTGTTCCCCTTATTACAGAAGCACTTAGTCTCGGGTTTGGGTTTTACCTTGGGTTTCTTCACTAGAGCAGCAGCTGATTTGCCGTTTCATGAAGTATCCCTTCTTGCCCTTGCCCTTCTTGAAACTAGTGGTTCCACCAACCATCAACAATTGATGCTCCTTCTTGATTTCTACTTTCGCGGTGTCAAACATCGCGAATACCTCAAGGATCATCATATCTATCCCTGATATGTTATAGTTCATCATGAAGCTCTAACAGCTTGGTGGCAATGACTTTGGAGAACCATCACTATCTCATCTGGAAGATCAACTCCCACTCGATTCAAGCGATTGTTGTACTCAGACAATCTGAGCACAAGCTCAACGATTGAGCTTTTCTCCCTTAGTTTGCAGGTTAAGAAAGTCATCGGAGGTCTTATACCTCTTGACATGGGCACGAGCCTGAAATCCCAATTTCAGCCCTCAAAACATCTCATATGTTTCGCGATGTTTCAAAAACGTCTTTGGTGCCTCAACTCTAAACCGTTTAACTGAACTATCACGTAGTTATCAAAACGTGTATGTCAGATGTTCGCAACAACCACAGACAACGTTCGAGGTTCAGCACACTGAGCGGTGCATTAAGGACATAAGCCTTCTATGAAGCAATGAGGACAATCCTCAGTTTACGGACCTAGTCCGCATAATTGCTACTATCAACTTTCAACTAATTTTTCTCTAGGAACTTATCTAAACAGTAGAACTATAGCGTGAGCTACGACATAATTTGCAAAAACCTTTTGACTATGTTCAGGATAATTAAGTTCATCTTATGAACTCCCACTCAGATAGACATCCCTCTAGTCATCTAAGTGATTACATGATCCGAGTCAAACTAGGCCGTGTCCGATCATCACGTGAGACGGACTAGTCATCATCGGTGAACATCTTCATGTTGATCGTATCTTCTATACGACTCATGTTCGACCTTTCGGTCTCCGTGTTCCGAGGCCATGTCTGTACATGCTAGGCTCGTCAAGTTAACCCTAAGTGTTTCGCGTGTGTAAATCTGTCTTACACCCGTTGTATGTGAACGTTAGAATCTAACACCCGATCATCACGTGGTGCTTCGAAACACGAACTGTCGCAACGGTGCACAGTTAGGGGAGAACACTTCTTGAAATTGTTGTAAGGGATCATCTTATTTACTACCGTCGTTCTAAGCAAATAAGATGTATAAACATGATAAACATCACATGCAATCAAATAGTGACATGATATGGCCATCATCACTTTGCTCCTTTTGATCTCCATCTTCGGGGCTCCATGATCATCATCGTCACCGGCATGACACCATGATCTCCATCATCATGATCTCCATCATCGTGTCTTCATGAAGTTGCCTCGCCAACTATTACTTCTACTACTATGGCTAACGGTTAGCAATAAAGTAAAGTAATTACATGACGTTTAAGTTGACACGCAGGTCACAAATGAATAAAGACAACTCCTATGGCTCCTGCCGGTTGTCATACTCATCGACATGCAAGTCGTGATTCCTATTACAAGAACATGATCAATCTCATACATCACATATATCATTCATCACATCCTTTTTGGCCATATCACATCACATAGCATACCCTGCAAAAACAAGTTAGACGTCCTCTAATTGTTGTTTGCATGTTTTACGTGGCTGCTATGGGTTTCTAGCAAGAACGTTTCTTACCTACGCATGAACCACAACGTGATATGCCAATTGCTATTTACCCTTCATAAGGACCCTTTTCATCGAATCCGATCCGACTAAAGTGGGAGAGACAGACACCCGCCAGCCACCTTATGCAACTAGTGCATGTTTGTCGGTGGAACCGGTCTCACGTAAGCGTACGTGTAAGGTTGGTCCGGGCCGCTTCATCCCACGATGCCGCCGAATCAAGATAAGACTAGTAACGGCAAGCATATTGAACAATATCAACGCCCACAACTACTTTGTGTTCTACTCGTGCAAAGAATCTACGCAATAGACCTAGCTCATGATGCCACTGTTGGGGAACGTAGCAGAAATTCAAAATTTTCCTACGTGTCACCAAGATCTATCTATGGAGATACTAGCAACGAGGGAAGGAGAGTGCATCTACATACCCTTGTAGATCGCTAAGCGGAAGCGTTCAAGTGAACGGGGTTGATGGAGTCGTACTCGTCGTGATTCAGATCACCGATGATCCTAGTGCCGAACGGACGGCACCTCCGCGTTCAACACACGTACAGCTCGACGATGTCTCCCACGCCTTGATCCAGCAAGGAGAGAGGGAGAGGTTGAGGAAGACTCCATCCAGCAGCAGCACAACGGCGTGGTGGTGATGGAGGAGCGTGGCAATCCTGCAGGGCTTCGCCAAGCACCTACGGGAGAGGAGGAGGTGTCACGGGAGGGAGGGAGGCGCCAAGGGCTCAGGTATAGATGCCCTCCCTCCCCTCCACTATATATAGGGGCAAGGGAGAGGGGGAGGCGCATCCTTGCCCCTTCCTCCAAGGAAGGGGTGCGGCTAAGAGGGGGGGAGGAGTCCATCCTCCCCAAGGCACCTCGGAGGTGCCTTCCCCCTTTAGGACTCTCCCCTTTTTCCTATATCTTGGCGCATGGGCCTCTAGGGGCTGGTGCCCTTGGCCCATGTAGGCCAAGGCGCACCCCCCTACAGCCCATGTGGCCCCCCGGGGCAGGTGGCCCCACCCGGTGGGCCCCCGGGACCCTTCCGGTGGTCCCAGTACAATACCGATGACCCCGAAACTTGTCCCGATGGCCGAAACAGGACTTCCTATATATAAATCTTTACCTCCGGACCATTCCGGAACTCCTCGTGACGTCCGGGATCTCATCCGGGACTCCGAACAACATTCGGTAACCACATACAAACTTCCTTTATAACCCTAGCGTCATCGAACCTTAAGTGTGTAGACCCTACGGGTTCGGGAGACATGTAGTCATGACCGAGATGTTCTCCGGTCAATAACCAACAGCGGGATCTGGATACCCATGTTGGCTCGCACATGTTCCACGATGATCTCATCGGATGAACCACGATGTCAAGGACTCAATCAATCCCGTATACAATTCCCTTTGTCTAGCGGTATGGTACTTGCCCGAGATTCGATCGTCGGTATACCGATACCTTGTTCAATCTCGTTACCGGCAAGCCTCTTTACTCGTTCCATAACACATCATCCCGTGATCAACCCCTTGGTCACATTGTGCACATTATGATGATGTCCTACCGAGTGGGCCCAGAGATACCTCTCCGTTTACACGGAGTGACAAAATCCCAATCTCGATTCGTGCCAACCCAACAGACACTTTCAGAGATACCCGTAGTGTACCTTTATAGCCACCCAGTTACGTTGTGACGTTTGGCACACCCAAAGCACTCCTACGGTATCCGGGAGTTGCACAATCTCATGGTCTAAGGAAATGATACTTGACATTAGAAAAGCTTTAGCATACGAACTACATGATCTTGTGCTAGGCTTAGGATTGGGTCTTGTCCATCACATCATTCTCCTAATGATGTGATCCCGTTATCAACGACATCCAATGTCCATGGTCAGGAAACCGTAACCATCTATTGATTAACGAGCTAGTCAACTAGAGGCTTACTAGGGACATGGTGTTGTCTATGTATCCACACATGTATCTGAGTTTCCTATCAATACAATTCTAGCATGGATAATAAACGATTATCATGAACAAGGAAATATAATAATAATCAATTTATTATTGCCTCTAGGGCATATTTCCAACAAGAAACGGGGAACAAACTGATGAAAGAATGATCATACCGAGGGAATTCACTCAGAACTAACAAGAATGATAACGTGCTTTGACTGGAGCGGTTTAAAAACTGCTGGAAGGCTCTAGGGGAATAAAGATGGAATGCCTTCAAATTTCTAGGTCCGTATGATTTGAAATACTTGCACACAAACCGCGCGAAAGCGTTCCTGGAAATCTCAGCCCAAAAAAGGACGTTTAGTAATTCTAAAAGGGACTACAGAATGAAAAACAATAGTTTTGGCAGTTAAAGTTTGAGATTCGATGGTGCCGTAGATCCGTTTGGTCATCAGGTGTAACGAGCCACACCCATGTCTAGCTAGAGTAGTGTGCTAGGCTCAGGCTAGAGAAGAAACGGGGAACAAACTGATGAAAGAATGATCATACCGAGGGAATTCACTCAGAACTAACAAGAATGATAACGTGCTCCGACTGGAGCGGTTTAGGAACTGCTGGAAGGCTCTAGGGGAAGAAAGAAGGAATGACTTCTAATTTTTAGGTCCGTATGATTTGAAATACGTGCACACAAACCGCGCGAAAGCGTTCCTGGAAATCTCAGCCCAAAAAAGGACGTTTAGTATTCTAAAAGGGACTACAGAATGAAAAACAATAGTTTTGGCAGTTAAAGTTTGAGATTCGACGGTGCTGTAGATCCGTTTGGTCATCAGGTGTTACGAGCCACACCCATGTCTAGCTAGAATAGTGTGCTAGGCTCAGGCTAGAGAAGAAAAGGGGAACAAACTAATGAAAGAATGATCAATCCGTGGGAATTCACTCAGAACTAACAATAATGATAACGTGCTCCGACTGGAGCGGTTTAGGAACTGCTGGAAGGCTCTAGGCGAATAAAGATGGAATGACTTCTAATTTTTACGTCCGTATGATTTGAAATACTTGCACACAAACCACGCAAAAGCGTTCCTGGAAATCTCGGCCTAAAAAGGACGTTTAGTAATTCTAAAAGGGACTACAGGATGAAAAATAATAGTTTGGGCAGTTAAAATTTGAGATTCGACGGTGCCGTAGATCCGTTTGGTCATCAGGTGTTACGAGCCACACCCATGTCTAGCTAGAATAGTGTGTTAGGCTCAGGCTAGAGAAGAAACGGGGAACAAACTGATGAAAGAATGATCATACCAAGGGAATTCACTCAGAACTAACAAGAATGATAACGTGCTCCGACTGGAGCAGTTTAGAAACTGTTGGAAGGCTCTAGGGGAATAAAGATGGAATGACTTCTGATTTTTAGGTCCGTATGATTTGAAATACGTGCACACAAACCCCGCGAAAGCGTTCCTGGAAATCTCAGCCCAAAAAAGGACGTTTAGTAATTCTAAAAGGGACTACAACATGAAAAACAATAGTTTTGGCAGTTAAAGTTTGAGATTTCATGGTGCCGTAGATCTGTTTGGTCATCAGGTGTTACGAGCCACACCCATGTCTAGCTAGAATAGTGTGTTAGGCTCAGGCTAGAAAAGAAACGGGAAACAAAGTGATGAAAGAATGACCATACCGAGGGAATTCACTCAGAACTAACAAGAATGATAACATGCTCCGACTTGAGCGGTTTAGGAACTGCTGGAAGGCTCTAGGGGAATAAAGATGGAATGACTTCTAATGTTTAGGTCCGTATGATTTGAAATACTTGCACATAAACCGCACAAAAGCGTTCCTGGAAATCTCATCCCAAAAAAGGACGTTTAGTAATTCTAAAAGGGACTACAGGATGAAAAACAATAGTTTTGGCAGTTAAAGTTTGAGATTCGACGGTGCCGTAGATCCGTTTGGTCATCAGGTGTTACGAGCCACACCCATGTCTAGCTAGAATAGTGTGTTAGGCTCAGGCTAGAGAAGAAACTTGGAACAAACTGATGAAAGAATGATCAAACCAAGGGAATTCACTCAGAACTAACAATAATGATAACGTGCTCCGACTGGAGCAGTTTAGGAACTGCTGGAAGGCTCTAGGGGAATAAAGATGGAATGACTTCTAATTTTTAGGTCCGTATGATTTGAAATACTTGCACGCAAACCGCGCGAAAGCGTTCCTGGAAATATCAGCCCAAAAAAGGACGTTTAGTAATTCTAAAAGGGACTACAGGATGAAAACAATAGTTTTGGCAGTTAAAGTTTGAGATTCAACAGTGCCGTAGATCCGTTTGGTCATCAGGTGTTATGAGCCATACCCATGTCTAGCTAGAGTAGTGTGCTAGGCTCAGGCTAGAGAAGAAACAGGGAACAAACTGATGAAAGAATGATCATACCGAGGGAATTCACTCAGAACTAACAAGAATGATAACGTGCTCCGACTGGAGCGGTTTAGGAACTGCTGGAAGGCTCTAGGGGAATAAAGATGGAGTGACTTCTAAATTTTTAGGTCCGTATGATTTAAAATACTTGCACACAAACCGCACGAAAGCGTTCCTTGAAATCTCAGCCCAAAAAAGGACGTTTAGTAAGTCTAAAAGGGACTATAGGATGAAAAACAATAGTTTTGGCAGTTAAAGTTTGAGATTCGATGGTGCCGTAGATCTGTTTGGTCATCAGGTGTTACGAGCCACACCCATGTCTAGTTGGAATAGTGTGCTAGGCTCAGACTAGAGAAGAAACAGGGAACAAACTGATGAAAGAATGATCAAACCGAGGAAATTCACTCAGAACTAACAATAATGATAACATGCTCCGACTGGAGCGGTTTAGGAACTGCTGGAAGGCTCTAGGGGAATAAAGATGGAATGACTTCTAAATTTTTAGGTCCGTATGATTTGAAATAGTTGCACACAAACTGCGCGAAAGCGTTCCTGGAAATCTCAGCCCAAAAAAGGACGTTTAGTAATTCTAAAAGGGACTATAGGATGAAAAACAATAGTTTTGGCAGTTAAAGTTTGAGATTCGACGGTGCCGTAGATCCGTTTGGTCATCACGTGTTACAAGCCACACCCATGTCTAGCTAGAGTAGTGTGCTAGGCTCAGACTATAGAAGAAACGGGGACCAAACTGATGAAAGAATGATCAAACCAAGGAAATTCACTCAGAACTAACAATAATGATAACATGCTCCGACTGGAGCGGTTTAGGAACTGCTGGAAGGCTCTAGGGGAATAAAGATGGAATGACTTCTAAATTTTTAGGTCCGTATGATTTTAAATAGTTGCACACAAACTGCGCGAAAGCGTTCCTGGAAATCTCAGCCCAAAAAAGGACGTTTAGTAATTCTAAAAGGGACTACAGGATGAAAAACAATAGTTTGGGCAGTTAAAATTTGAGATTCGACGGTGCCGTAGATCCGTTTGGTCATCAGGTGTTACGAGCCACACCCATGTCTAGCTAGAGTAGTGTGCTAGGCTCAGGCTAGAGAAGAAACAGGGAACAAACTGATGAAAGAATGATCATACCGAGGGAATTCACTCAGAACTAACAAGAATGATAACGTGCTCTGACTGGAGCGGTTTAAGAACTGTTGGAAGGCTCTAGGGGAATAAAGATGGAATCACTTCAAATTTTTACGTCCGTGTGATTTGAAATACTTGCACACAAACCGCACGAAAGCGTTCCTGGAAATCTCAGCCCAAAAAAGGACGTTTAGTAAGTCTAAAAGGGACTACACGATGAAAAACAATAGTTTTGGCAGTTAAAGTTTGAGATTCGACAGTGCCGTAGATCCGTTTGGTCATCAGGTGTAACGAGCCACACCCATGTCTAGATAGAGTAGTGTGCTAGGCTCAGACTAGAGAAGAAACGGGGAACAAACTGATGAAAGAATGATCATACCGAGGGAATTCACTCAGAAATAACAAGAATGATAACGTGCTCTGACTGGAGCGGTTTAGGAACTGCTGGAAGGCTCTAGGGGAATAAAGAAGGAATGACTTCTAATTTTTAGGTCCGTATGATTTGAAATACGTGCACACAAACCCCGAGAAAGCGTTCCTGGAAATCTCGACCCAAAAAAGGACGTTTAGTAATTCTAAAAGGGACTACGGGATGAAAAACAATAGTTTTGGCAGTTAAAGTTTGAGATTCGATAATGCCGTAGATCCATTTGGTCATCAGGTGTAACGAGCCACACCCATGTCTAGCTAGAGTAGTGTGCTAGGCTCAGACTAGAGAAGAAACAGGGAACAAACTGATGAAAGAATGATCATATCGAGGGAATTCACTCAGAACTAACAAGAATGATAACATGCTCCGACTTGAGCGGTTTAGGAACTGCTGGAAGGCTCTAGGGGAATAAAGATGGAATGACTTCTAATTTTTAGGTCCGTATGATTTGAAATACTTACACACAAACCACGCGAAAGCGTTCCTGGAAATCTCAGCCCAAAAAAGGACGTTTAGTAATTCTAAAAGGGACTACATGATGAAAAACAATAGTTTTCGCAGTTAAAGTTTGAGATTCGACGGTGCCGTAGATCCGTTTGGTCATCAAGTGTTACGAGCCACACCCATGTCTAGCTAGAATAGTGTGTTAGGCTCAGCCTAGAGAAGAAACGGGGAACAAACTGATGAAAGAATGATCATACCGAGGGAATTCACTCAGAACTTACAAGAATGATAACGTGCTCCGACTGGAGCAGTTTAGAAACTGCTGGAAGGCTCTAGGGGAATAAAGATAGAATGACTTCTAATTTTTAGGTCCGTATGATTTGAAATACGTGCACACAAACCCCGAGAAAGCGTTCCTGGAAATCTCGGCCGAAAAAAGGATGTTTAATAATTCTAAAAGGGACTACAGGATGAAAAACAATAGCTTTGGCAGTTAAAGTTTGTGATTCGATGGTGCCGTAGATCTGTTTGGTCATCAGGTGTTATGAGCCACACCCATGTCTAGCTAGAATAGTGTGTTAGGCTCAGGCTAGAGCAGAAACTAGGAACAAACTTATGAAAGAATGATCATACCGAGGGAATTCACTCAGAACTAACAAGAATGATAACGTGCTCCGACTGGAGCGGTTTAGGAACTGCTGGAAGGCTCTAGGGGAATAAAGATGGAATGACTTCTAATTTTTAGGTCCGTATGATTTGAAATACATGCACACAAACCCCAAGAAAGCGTTCCTAGAAATCTCAGCCCAAAAAGGACGTTTAGTAATTCTAAAAGGGACTACAGGATGAAAAACAATAGGTTTGGCAGTTAAAGTTTGAGATTCGATAATGCCGTAGATCCGTTTGGTCATCAGGTGTAACGAGCCACACCCATGTCTAGCTACATTAGTGTGCTAGGCTCAGACTAGAGAAGAAACGGGGAACAAACTGATGAAAGAATGATCATACCGAGGGAATTCACTCAGAACTAACAAGAACGATAACATGCTCCGACTGCAGCGGTTTAGGAACTGCTGGAAGGCTCTAGGGGAATAAAGAAGGAATGACTTCTAATTTTTAGGTCCGTATGATTTGAAATACTTGCACACAAACCGCGCGAAAGCATTCCTGGAAATCTCAGCCCAAAAAAGGACGTTTAGTAATTCTAAAAGGGACTACAGGATGAAAAACAATAATTTTGGCAGTTAAAGTTTGAGTTCGACGGTGCCGTAGATCCGTTTGGTCATCAGGTGTTACGGGCCATACCCATGTCTAGCTAGAATAGTGTGTTAGGCTCAGGTTAGAGAAGAAACGGGGAACAAAGTGATGAAAGAATGATCATACCGAGGGAATTCACTCAGAACTAACAAGAATGATAACGTGCTCCGACTGGAGCGGTTTAGGAATTGCTGGAAGGCTCTAGGGGAATAAAGATGGAATGACTTCTATATTTTACGTCCGTATGATTTGAAATACTTGCACACAAACCACGCAAAAGCACTCCTGGAAATATCAGCCTAAAAAGGATGTTTAGTAATTCTAAAAGGGACTACAGGATGAAAAATAATAGTTTTGGCAGTTAAAATTTGAGATTCAACGGTGCCGTAAATCCGTTTGGTCATCAGGTGTTACGAGCCACACCCATGTCTAGCTAGAATAGTGTGTTAGGCTCAGGTTAGAGAAGAAACGGGGAACAAACTGATGAAAGAATGATCATACAAGGGGAATTCACTCAGAACTATCAAGAATGATAACGTGCTCCGACTGGAGCAGTTTAGGAACTGCCGGAAGGCTCTAGGGGAATAAAGATGGAATGACTTCTAATTTTTATGTCCGTATGATTTGAAATACTTGCACACAAACCACGCAAAAGCGTTCCTGGAAATCTCAGCCTAAAAAGGACGTTTAGTAATTCTAAAAGGGACTACAGGATGAAAAACAATAGTTTGGGCAGTTAAAATTCGAGATTCGACGGTGCCGTAGATCCGTTTGGTCATCAGGTGTTACGAGCCACACCCATGTCTAGCTAGAATAGTGTGTTAGGCTCAGGCTAGAGAAGAAACGGGGAACAAACTGATGAAAGAATGATCATACCGAGGGAATTCACTCAGAACTAACAAGAATGATAACGTGCTTTGACTGGAGCAGTTTAGAAACTGCTGGAAGTCTCTAGGGGAATAAAGATGGAATGCCTTCAAATTTCTAGGTCCGTATGATTTGAAATACTTCCACACAAACCGCGCGAAAGCGTTCCTGGAAATCTCAGCCCAAAAAAGGACGTTTAGTAATTCTAAAAGGGACTACAGAATGAAAAACAATAGTTTTGGCAGTTAAAGTTTGAGATTCGATGGTGCCGTAGATCCGTTTGGTCATCAGGTGTAACGAGCCACACCCATGTCTAGCTAGAGTAGTGTGCTAGGCTCAGACTAGAGAAGAAACGGGGAACAAAGTGATGAAAGAATGATCATACCGAGGGAATTCACTCAGAACTAACAAGAATGATAACGTGCTCCGACTGGAGCGGTTTAGTAACTGCTGGAAGGCTCTAGGGGAATAAAGATGGAATGACTTCTAATTATTAGGTCCGTATGATTTGAATTACATGCACACAAACCCCGAGAAAGCGTTCCTGGAAATCTCGGTCGAAAAAAGGATGTTTAGTAATTCTAAAAGGGACTACAGGATGAAAAACAATAGTTTTGGCAGTTAAAGTTTGTGATTCGATGGTGCCGTAGATCTGTTTGGTCATCAGGTGTTACGAGCCACACCCATGTCTAGCTAGAATAGTGTGTTAGGCTCAGGCTAGAGCAGAAACGGGGAACAAACTTATGAAAGAATGATCATACCGAGGGAATTCACTCAGAACTAACAAGAATGATAACGTGCTCCGACTGGAGCGGTTTAGGAACTGCTGGAAGGCTCTAGGGGAATAAAGATGGAATGACATCAAATTTTTAGGTCCGTATGATTTGAAATACTTGCACACAAACCGCAAGAAAGCGTTCTTGGAAATCTCCGCCCAAAAAAGGACGTTTAGTAATTCTAAAAGGTTCTACAGGATGAAAAACAATAGTTCTGGCAGTTAAAGTTTGAGATTCGATAATGTCGTAGATCCGTTTGGTCATCAGGCGTAACGAGCCACACCCATTTCTAGCTAGAGTAGTGTGCTAGGCTCAGACTAGAGAAGAAACGGGGAACAACCTGATGAAAGAATGATCATACCGAGGGAATTCACTCAGAACTAACAAGAATGATAACGTGCTCCGACTGGAGCGGTTTAGGAACTGCTGGAAGGCTCTACGGGAATAAAGAAGGAATGACTTCTAATTTTTAGGTCCGTATGATTTGAAATACGTGCACACAAACCCCGAGAAAGCGTTCCTGGAAATCTCGGCCCAAAAAAGGACGTTTAGTATTCTAAAAGCGACTACAGAATGAAAAACAATAGTTTTGGTAGTTAAAGTTTGAGATTTAACGGTGCCGTAGATCTGTTTGGTCATCAGGTGTTACGAGCCACACCCATGTCTAGCTAGAATAGTGTGTTAGGCTCAGGCTAGATAAGAAACAGGGAACAAAGTGATGAAAGAATGATCATACCAAGGGAATTCACTCAGAACTAACAAGAACGATAACATGCTCCGACTGGAGTGGTTTAGGAACTGCTGGAAGGCTCTAGGGGAATAAAGATGGAATGACTTCTAATTTTTAGGTCTGTATGATTTGAAATACTTGCACACAAACCGCACGAAAGCGTTCCTGGAAATCTCATCCCAAAAAAGGACGTTTAGTAATTCTAAAAGGGACTACAGGATGAAAAACAATAGTTTTGGCAGTTAAAGTTTGAGATTCGATAATGCTGTAGATCCGTTTGGTCATCAGGTGTAACGAGCCACACCCATGTCTAGCTAGAGTAGTGTGCTAGGCTCAGACTAGAGAAGAAACGGGGAACAAACTGATGAAAGAATGATCATACCGAGGGAATTCACTCAGAACTAACAATAATGATAACGTGCTCCGACTGGAGCGGTTTAGGAACTGCTGGAAGGCTCTAGGGGAATAAAGATGGAATGAGTTCTAATTTTTAGGTCTGTATGATTTGAAATACTTGCACACAAACCACGTGAAAGCATTCCTGGAAATTTCAGCCCAAAAAAGGACGTTTAGTAATTTTAAAAGGGACTACACGATGAAAAACAATAGTTTTGGCAGTTAAAGTTTGAGATTCGACGGTGCCGTAGATCCGTTTGGTCATCAGGTGTTACGAGCCACACCCATGTCTAGCTAGAATAGTATGTTAGGCTCGGGTAAGAGAAGAAACGGGGAACAAACTGATGAAAGAATGATCATACCAAGGGAATTCACTCAGAACTAACAAGAATGATAACGTGCTCCGACTGGAGCGGTTTAGGAACTGCTGGAAGGCTCTAGGGGAATAAAGATGGAATGACTTCTAATTTTTACGTTCGTATGATTTGAAATACTTGCACACAAACCACGCAAAAGCGTTCCTGGAAATCTCATCCTAAAAAAGGACGTTTAGTAATTCTAAAAGGGACTACAGGATGAAAAATAATAGTTTGGGCAGTTAAAATTTGAGATTCGACGGTGCCGTAGATCCGTTTGGTCATCAGGTGTTACGAGCCACACCCATGTCTAGCTAGAATAGTGTGTTAGGCTCAGGCTAGAGAAGAAACGGGGAACAAACTGATGAAAGAATGATCATATCGAGGGAATTCACTCAGAACTAACAAGAATGATAACGTGCTTCGACTGGAGCAGTTTAGAAACTGCTGGAAGGCTCTAGGGGAATAAAGATGGAATGACTTCTAATTTTTAGGTCCGTATGATTTGAAATACGTGCACACGAACCCGGAGAAAGCGTTCCTGGAAATCTCGGCCCAAAAAAGGACGTTTAGTAATTCTAAAAGGGACTACAGGATGAAAAACAATAGTTTTGGCAGTTAAAGTTTGAGATTCGACGGTGCCGTAGATCCGTTTGTTCATCAGGTGTTACGAGCCACACCCATGTCTAGCTAGAATAGTGTGTTAGGCTCAGGCTAGAGAAGAAACGGGGAACAAACTGATGAAAGAATGATCATACCGAGGGAATTCACTCAGAACTAACAAGAATGATAACGTGCTCCGACTGGAGCGGTTTAGGAACTGCTAGAAGGCTCTAGGGGAATAAAGAAGGAATGACTTCTAATTTTTAGGTCCGTATGATTTGAAATACGTGCACACAAACCCCGAGAAAGCGTTCCTGGAAATCTTGGCCCAAAAAAGGACGTTTAGTATTCTAAAAGCGACTACAGAATGAAAAACAATAGTTTTGGTAGTTAAAGTTTGAGATTTGACGGTGCCGTAGATCTGTTTGGTCATCAGGTGTTACGAGCCACACCCATGTCTAGCTATAATAGTGTGTTAGGCTTAGGCTAGAAAAGAAACAGGGAACAAAGTGATGAAAGAATGATCATACCAAGGGAATTCAGTCAGAACTAACAAGAACGATAACATGCTCCGACTGGAGTGGTTTAGGAACTGCTGGAAGGCTCTAGGGGAATAAAGATGGAATGACTTCTAATTTTTAGGTCCGTATGATTTGAAATACTTGCACACAAACCGCACGAAAGCGTTCCTGGAAATCTCAGCCCAAAAAAGGACGTTTAGTAATTCTAAAAGGGACTACAGGATGAAAAACAATAGTTTTGGCAGTTAAAGTTTGAGATTCGATAATGACGTAGATCCGTTTGGTCATCAGGTGTAACGAGCCACACCCATGTCTAGCTAGAGTAGTGTGCTAGGCTCAGACTAGAGAAGAAACGGGGAACAAACTGATGAAAGAATGATCATACCGAGGGAATTCACTCAGAACTAACAATAATGATAACGTGCTCCGACTGGAGCGGTTTAGGAACTGCTGGAAGGCTCTAGGGGAATAAAGATGGAATGACTTCTAATTTTTAGGTCCGTATGATTTGAAATACTTGCACACATACCGCGTGAAAGCATTCCTGGAAATTTCAGCCCAAAAAAGGACGTTTAGTAATTTTAAAAGGGACTACACGATGAAAAACAATAGTTTTGGCAGTTAAAGTTTGAGATTCGACGGTGCCGTAGATCCGTCTTGTCATCAGGTGTTATGAGCCACACCCATGTCTAGCTAGAATAGTATGTTAGGCTCGGGTAAGAGAAGAAACGGGGAACAAACTGATGAAAGAATGATCATACCAAGGGAATTCACTCAGAACTAACAAGAATGATAACGTGCTCCGACTGGAGCGGTTTAGGAACTGCTGGAAGGCTCTAGGGGAATAAAGATGGAATGACTTCTAATTTTTACGTTCGTATGATTTGAAATACTTGCACACAAACCACGCAAAAGCGTTCCTGGAAATCTCATCCTAAAAAAGGACGTTTAGTAATTCTAAAAGGGACTACAGGATGAAAAATAATAGTTTGGGCAGTTAAAATTTGAGATTCGACGGTGCCGTAGATCCGTTTGGTCATCAGGTGTTACGAGCCACACCCATGTCTAGCTAGAATAGTGTGTTAGGCTCAGGCTAGAGAAGAAACGGGGAACAAACTGATGAAAGAATGATCATATCGAGGGAATTCACTCAGAACTAACAAGAATGATAACGTGCTCCGACTGGAGCAGTTTAGAAACTGCTGGAAGGCTCTAGGGGAATAAAGATGGAATGACTTCTAATTTTTAGGTCTGTATGATTTGAAATACGTGCACACGAACCCCGAGAAGCGTTCCTGGAAATCTCGGCCCAAAAAAGGGCGTTTAGTAATTCTAAAAGGGACTACAGGATGAAAAACAATAGTTTTGGCAGTTAAAGTTTGAGATTCGACGGTGCCGTAGATCCGTTTGTTCATCAGGTGTTACGAGCCACACCCATGTCTAGCTAGAATAGTGTGTTAGGCTCAGGCTAGAGAAGAAACGGGGAACAAACTGATGAAAGAATGATCATACCGAGGGAATTCACTCAGAACTAACAAGAATGATAACGTGCTCCGACTGGAGCGGTTTAGGAACTGCTGGAAGGCTCTAGGGGAATAAAGAATGAATGACTTCTAATTTTTAGGTCCGTATGATTTGAAATACGTGCACACAAACCCCGAGAAAGCGTTCTTGGAAATCTCGGCCCAAAAAAGGACGTTTAGTATTCTAAAAGCGACTACAGAATGAAAAACAATAGTTTTGCTAGTTAAAGTTTGAGATTTGATGGTGCCGTAGATCTGTTTGGTCATCAGGTTTTACGAGCCACACCCATGTCTAGCTAGAATAGTGTGTTAGGCTCAGGCTAGAAAAGAAACAGGGAATAAAGTGATGAAAGAATGATCATACCAAGGGAATTCACTCAGAACTAACAAGAACGATAACATGCTCCGACTGGAGTGGTTTAGAACTGCTGGAAGGCTAAAGGGGAATAAAGATGGAATGACTTCTAATTTTTAGGTCCGTATGATTTGAAATACTTGCACACAAACCGCACGAAAGTGTTCCTGGAAATCTCAGCCCAAAAAAGGACGTTTAGTAATTCTAAAAGGGACTACAGGATGAAAAACAATAGTTTTGGCAGTTAAAGTTTGAGATTCGATAATGCCGTAGATCCGTTTGGTCATCAGGTGTAACGAGCCACACCCATGTCTAGCTAGAGTAGTGTGCTAGGCTCAGACTAGAGAAGAAACGGGGAACAAACTGATGAAAGAATGATCATACCGAGGGAATTCACTCAGAACTAACAATAATGATAACGTGCTCCGACTAGAGCGGTTTAGGAACTGCTGGAAGGCTCTAGGGGAATAAAGATGGAATGACTTCTAATTTTTAGGTCCCTATGATTTGAAATACTTGCACACAAACCGCGTGAAAGCATTCCTGGAAATTTCAGCCCAAAAAAGGACGTTTAGTAATTTTAAAAGGGACTACACGATGAAAAAGAATAGTTTTGGCAGTTAAAGTTTGAGATTCGACGGTGCCGTAGATCCGTTTGGTCATCAGGTGTTACGAGACACACCCATGTCTAGCTAGAATAGTATGTTAGGCTCGGGTTAGAGAAGAAACGGGGAACAAACTGATGAAAGAATGATCATACCAAGGGAATTCACTCAGAACTAACAAGAATGATAACGTGCTCCGACTGGAGCGGTTTAGGAACTGCTGGAAGGCTCTAGGGGAATAAAGATGGAATGACTTCTAATTTTTACGTTCGTATGATTTGAAATACTTGCAAACAAACCACGCAAAAGAGTTCCTGGAAATTTCATCCTAAAAAAGGACGTTTAGTAATTCTAAAAGGGACTACAGGATGAAAAATAATAGTTTGGGCAGTTAAAATTTGAGATTCGATGGTGCCGTAGATCCGTTTGGTCATCAGGTGTTACGAGCCACACCCATGTCTAGCTAGAATAGTGTGTTAGGCTCAGGCTAGAGAAGAAACGGGGAACAAACTGATGAAAGAATGATCATATCGAGGGAATTCACTCAGAACTAACAAGAATGATAACGTGCTCCGACTGGAGCAGTTTAGAAACTGCTGGAAGGCTCTAGGGGAATAAAGATGGAATGACTTCTAATTTTTAGGTCTGTATGATTTGAAATACGTGCACACAAACCCCGAGAAAGCGTTCCTGGAAATCTCGTCCGGAAAAAGGATGTTTAATAATTCTAAAAGGGACTACAGGATGAAAAACAATAGTTTTGGCAGTTAAAGTTTGTGATTCGATGGTGCCGTAGATCTGTTTGGTCATCAGGTGTTACGGGCCACACCCATGTCTAGCTAGAATAGTGTGTTAGGCTCAGGCTAGAGCAGAAACGGGGAGCAAACTTATGAAAGAATGATCATAGCGAGGGAATTTACTCAGAACTAACAAGAATGATAACGTGCTCCGACTGGAGCGGTTTAGGAACTGCTGGAAGGCTCTAGGGGAATAAAGATGGAATGACTTCAAATTTTCAGGTATGTATGATCTGAAATACTTGCACACAAACCGCGAGAAAGCGTTCCTGGAAATCTCAACCCAAAAAAGGATGTTTAGTAATTCTAAAAGGGACTACAGGATTAAAAACAATAGTTTTGGCAGTTAAAGTTTGAGATTCGATAATGTCGTAGATCCGTTTGGTCATCAGGTGTAACGAGCCACACCCATGTCTAGCTAGAGTAGTGTGCTAGGCTCATACTAGAGAAGAAACGGGGAACAAACTGATGAAAGAATGATCATACCGAGGGAATTCACTCAGAACTAACAAGAATGATAACGTGCTCCGACTGGAGCGGTTTAGGAACTGCTGGAAGGCTCTAGGGGAATAAAGATGGAATGACTTCTTATTTTTAGGTCCGTATGATTTGAAATACATGCACACAAACCCCAAGAAAGCGTTCCGGGAAATCTCGGCCCAAAGAATGATGTTTAGTAATTCTAAAAGGGACTATAGAATGAAAAACAATAGTTTTGGCAGTTAAAGTTTGAGATTTGACGGTGTCGTAGATCTGTTTGGTCATCAGGTGTTACGAGCCACACCCATTTCTAGCTAGAATAGTGTGTTAGGCTCAGGCTAGAAAAGAAACGGGGAACAAAGTGATGAAAGAATGATCATACCGAGGGAATTCACTCAGAACTAACAAGAATGATAACATGCTCCGACTAGAGCGGTTTAGGAACTGCTGGAAGGCTCTAGGGGAATAAATATGGAATGACTTCTAATTTTCAGGTCCGTATGATTTGAAATACTTGCACACAAACCGCGCGAAAGCGTTCCTGGAAATCTCATCCCAAAGAAGGTCGTTTAGTAATTCTAAAAGGGACTACAGGATGAAAAACAATAGTTTTGGCAATTTAAGGTTTGAGATTCGACGGTGCCGTAGATCCGTTTGGTCATCAGGTGTTACGAGCCACACCCATGTCTAGCTAGAATAGTGTGCTAGGCTCGGGCTAGAGAAGAAACAGGGAACAAACTGATGAAAGAATGATCAAACCGAGGGAATTCACTCAGAACTAACAATAATGATAACGTTCTCCGTCTGGAGCGGTTTAGGAACTGCTGGAAGGCTCTAGGGGAATAAAGATGGAATGACTTCTAATTTTTAGGTCCGTATGATTTGAAATACTTGCACACAAACCGCGCGAAATCGTTCCTGGAAATCTCAGCCCAAAAAAGGACGTTTAGTAATTCTAAAAGGGACTACAGGATGAAAAACAATAGTTTTGGCAGTTAAAGTTTGAGATTCGATGGTGCCGTAGACCCGTTTGGTCATCAGGTGTTACGAGCCACACCCATGTCTAGCTAGAGTAGTGTGCTAGGTTCAGACTAGAGAAGAAACAGGGAACAAAGTGATGAAAGAATGATCATACCGAGGGAATTCACTCAGAACTAACAAGAATGATAACGTGCTCCGACTGGAGCGGTTTAGGAACTGCTGGAAGGCTCTAGGGGAATAAAGATGGAATGACTTCTAATTTTTACGTCCGTATGATTTGAAATACTTGCACACAAACCACGCAAAAGCGTTCCTGGAAATCTCAGCCTAAAAAAGGACGTTTAGTAATTCAAAAAGGGACTACAAAATGAAAAACAATAGTTTTGGCAGTTAAAGTTTGAGATTCGACGGTGCCGTAGATCCGTTTGGTCATCAGGTGTTACGAGCCACACCCATGTCTAGCTAGGATAGTGTGTTAGGCTCAGGCTAGAGAAGAAACGGGGAACAAACTGATGAAAGAATGATCATACCGAGGGAATTCACTCAGAACTAACAAGGATGATAACATGCTCCGACTAGAGCGGTTTAGGAACTGCTGGAAGGCTCTAGGGGAATAAAGATGGAATGACTTCTAATTTTTAGGTCCGTATGATTTGAAATACTTGCACACAAACCGCAAGAAAGCGTTCCTGGAAATCTCAGCCCAAAAAAGGACGTTTAGTAATTCTAAAAGGGACTACAGGATGAAAAACAATAGTTCTGGCAGTTAAAGTTTGAGATTCGATAATGCCGTAGATCTGTTTGGTCATCAGGTGTAACGAGCCACACCCATGTCTAGCTAGAGTAGTGTGCTAGGCTCAGACTAGAGAAGAAACGGGGAACAAACTGATGAAAGAATGATTATACCGAGGGAATTCACTCAGAACTAACGAGTATGATAACGTGCTCCGACTGGAGCGGTTTAGGAACTGCTGGAAGGCTCTAGGGGAATAAAGATGGAATGACTTCAAATTTTTAGGTCTGTATGATTTGAAATACTTGCACACAAACCGCAAGAAAGCGTTCCTTGAAATCTCAGCCCAAAAAAGGACGTTTAGTAATTCTAAAAGGGACTACAGGATGAAAAACAATAGTTCTGGCAGTTAAAGTTTGAGATTCGATAATGTCGTAGATCCGTTTGGTCATCAGGTGTAACGAGCCACACCCATGTCTAGCTAGAGTAGTGTGCTAGGCTCAGACTAGAGAAGAAACGGGGAACAAACTGATGAAAGAATGATCATACCGAGGGAATTCACTCAGAACTAACAAGAATGATAACGTGCTCCGACTGGAGCGGTTTAGGAACTGCTGGAAGGCTCTAGGGGAATAAAGAAGGAATGACTTCTAATTCTTAGGTCCGTATGATTTGAAATACGTGCACACAAACCGCGCGAAAGCGTTCCTGGAAATCTCAGCCCAAAAAAGGACGTTTAGTATTCTAAAAGGGACTACAGAATGAAAAACAATAGTTTTGGCAGTTAAAGTTTGAGATTCGACGGTGCTGTAGATCCGTTTGGTCATCAGGTGTTACGAGCCACACCCATGTCTAGCTAGAATAGTGTGCTAGGCTCAGGCTAGAGAAGAAAAGGGGAACAAACTAATGAAAGAATGATCAATCCGAGGGAATTCACTCAGAACTAACAATAATGATAACGTGCTCCGACTGGAGCGGTTTAGGAACTGCTGGAAGGCTCTAGGCGAATAAAGATGGAATGACTTCTAATTTTTACGTCCGTATGATTTGAAATACTTGCACACAAACCACGCAAAAGCGTTCCTGGAAGTCTCGGCCTAAAAAGGACGTTTAGTAATTCTAAAAGGGACTACAGGATGAAAAATAATAGTTTGGGCAGTTAAAATTTGAGATTCGACGGTGCCGTAGATCCATTTGGTCATCAAGTGTTACGAGCCACACCCATGTCTAGCTAGAATAGTGTGTTAGGCTCAGGCTAGAGAAGAAACGGGGAACAAACTGATGAAAGAATGATCATACCAAGGGAATTCACTCAGAACTAACAAGAATGATAACGTGCTCCGACTGGAGCAGTTTAGAAACTGCTGGAAGGCTCTTGGGGAATAAAGATGGAATGACTTCAAATTTTTAGGTCCGTATGATTTGAAATACTTGCACACAAACCACGCGAAAGCGTTCCTGGAAATCTCAGCCCAAAAAAGGACGTTTAGTAATTCTAAAAGGGACTACATGATGAAAAACAATAGTTTTGGCAGTTAAAGTTTGAGAATCGTCGGTGCCGTAGATCCGTTTGGTCATCAGCTGTAACGAGCCACACCCATGTCTAGCTAGAGTAGTGTGCTAGGCTCAGACTAGAGAAGAAACAGGGAACAAAGTGATGAAAGAATGATCATACCGAGGGAATTCACTTAGAACTAACAAGAATGATAACATGCTCCGACTTGAGCGATTTAGGAACTTCTGGAAGGCTCTAGGGGAATAAAGATGGAATGACTCAAATTTTTAGGTCCGTATGATTTGAAATACTTGCACACAAACCGCGAGAAAGTGTTCCTGGAAATCTTAGCCCAAAAAAGGACGTTTAGTAATTCTAAAAGGGACTACAGGATGAAAAACAATAGTTTTGGTAGTTAAAGTTTGAGATTCGATAATGCCCTAGATCCGTTTGGTCATCAGGTGTAACGAGCCACACCAATGTCTAGCTAGAGTAGTGTGCTAGGCTCAGACTAGATAAGAAACGGGGAAGAAACTGATGAAAGAATGATCAGACCGAGGGAATTCACTCAGAACTAACAATAATGATAACGTGCTCCGAGTGGAGCGGTTTAGGAACTGCTGGAAGGCTCTAGGGGAATAAAGATGGAATGACTTCTAATTTTTAGGTCCGTATGATTTGAAATACGTGCACACAAACCCCGAGAAACCGTTCCTTGAAATCTCGGCCCAAAAAAGGACGTTTAGTAATTCTAAAAGGGACTACAAAATGAAAAACAATAGTTTTGGCAGTTAAAGTTTGAGATTCGACGGTGTCGTAGACCCGTTTGGTCATCAGGTGTTACGAGCCACACCCATGTCTAGCCAGAGTAGTGTGCTAGGTTCAGACTAGAGAAGAAACGGGGAACAAAGTGATGAAAGAATGATCATACCGAGGGAATTCACTCAGAACTAACAAGAATGATAACGTGCTCCGACTGGAGCGGGTTAGGAACTCCTGGAAGGCTCTAGGGGAATAAAGATGGAATGACTTCTAATTTTTACGTCCGTATGATTTGAAATACTTGCACACAAACCACGCAAAAGCGTTCCTGGAAATCTCAGCCTAAAAAAGGACGTTTAGTAATTCTAAAAGGGACTACAGGATGAAAAATAATAGTTTGGTCATCAGGTGTTACGAGCCACACCCATGTCTAGCTAGAATAGTGTGCTAGGCTCAGGCTAGAGAAGAAACGGGGAATAAACTGATGAAAGAATGATCAAACCGAGGGAATTCACTCAGAACTAACAATAATGATAACGTTCTCCGTCTGGAGCGGTTTAGGAACTGCTGGAAGGCTCTAGGGGAATAAAGATGGAATGACTTCTAATTTTTAGGTCCGTATGATACGAAATACTTGCACACAAACCGCGCGAAATCGTTCCTGGAAATCTCAGCCCAAAAAAGGACGTTTAGTAATTCTAAAAGGGACTACAGCATGAAAAACAATAGTTCTGGCAGTTAAAGTTTGAGATTCGATAATGCCGTAGATCCGTTTGGTCATCAGGTGTAACGAGCCACACCCATGTCTAGCTAGAGTAGTATGCTAGGCTCAGACTAGAGAAGAAACGGGGAACAAACTGATGAAAGAATGATTATACCGAGGGAATTCACTCAGAACTAACAAGAATGATAACGTGCTCCGGCTGGAGCGGTTTAGGAACTGCTAGAAGGCTCTAGGGGAATAAAGATGGAATGACTTCAAATTTTTAGGTCTGTATGATTTGAAATACTTGCACACAAACCGCAAGAAAGCGTTCCTGGAAATCTCAGCCCAAAAAAGGACGTTTAGTAATTCTAAAAGGGACTATAGGATGAAAAACAATAGTTCTGGCAGTTAAAGTTTGAGATTCGATAATGTCGTAGATCCGTTCGGTCATCAGGTGTAACGAGCCACACCCATGTCTAGCTAGAGTAGTGTGCTAGGCTCAGACTAGAGAATAAACGGGGAACAAACGGATGAAAGAATGATCATACCGAGGGAATTCACTCAGAACTAACAAGAATGATAACGTGCTCCGACTGGAGCGGTTTAGGAACTGCTGGAAGGCTCTAGGGGAAGAAAGAAGGAATGACTTCTAATTTTTAGGTCCGTATGATTTGAAATACGTGCACACAAACCGCGCGAAAGCGTTCCTGGAAATCTCAGCCCAAAAAAGGACGTTTAGTATTCTAAAAGGGACTACAGAATGAAAAACAATAGTTTTGGCAGTTAAAGTTTGAGATTCGACGGTGCTGTAGATCCGTTTGGTCATCAGGTGTTACGAGCCACACCCATGTCTAGCTAGAATAGTGTGCTAGGCTCAGGCTAGAGAAGAAAAGGGGAACAAACTGATGAAAGAATGATCAAACCGAGGGAATTCACTCAGAACTAACAATAATGATAACGTGCTCCGACTGGAGCGGTTTAGGAACTGCTGGAAGGCTCTTGGCGAATAAAGATGGAATGACTTCTAATTTTTACGTCCGTATGATTTGAAATACTTCCACACAAACCAGGCAAAGGCGTTCCTGGAAATCTCGGCCTAAAAAGGACGCTTAGTAATTCTAAAAGGGACTACAGGATGAAAAATAATAGTTTGGGCAGTTAAAATTTTAGATTCGACGGTGCCGTAGATCCGTTTGGTCATCAGGTGTTACGAGCCACACCCATGTCTAGCTAGAATAGTGTGTTAGGCTCAGGCTAGAGAAGAAACGGGGAACAAACTGATGAAAGAATGATCATACCAAGGGAATTCACTCAGAACTAACAAGAATGATAACGTGCTCCGACTGGAGCAGTTTAGAAACTACTGGAAGGCTCTAGGGGAATAAAGATGGAATGACTTCAAATTTTTAGGTCCGTATGATTTGAAATACTTGCACACAAACCGCGCGAAAGCGTTCCTGGAAATCTCAGCCCAAAAAAGGACGTTTAGTAATTCTAAAAGGGACTACATGATGAAAAACAATAGTTTTGGCAGTTAAAGTTTGAGATTCGTCGGTGCCGTAGATCCGTTTGGTCATCAGCTGTAACGAGCCACACCCATTTCTAGCTAGAGTAGTGTGCTAGGCTCAGACTAAAGAAGAAATGGGGAACAAAGTGATGAAAGAATGCTCATACCGAGGGAATTCACTCAGAACTAACAAGAATGATAACATGCTCCGACTTGAGCGATTTAGGAACTTCTGGAAGGCTCTAGGGGAATAAAGATGGAATGACTCAAATTTTTAGGTCCGTATGATTTGAAATACTTGCACACAAACCGCGAGAAAGCGTTCCTGGAAATCTCAGCCCAAAAAAGGACGTTTAGTAATTCTAAAAGGGACTACATGATGAAAAACAATAGTTTTGGCAGTTAAAGTTTGAGATTTGATAATGCCGTAGATCCGTTTGGTCATCAGGTGTAACGAGCCACACCCATGTCTAGCTAGAGTAGTGTGCTAGGCTAAGACTAGATAAGAAAAGGGGAAGAAACTGATGAAAGAATGATCAGACCGAGGGAATTCACTCAGAACTAACAATAATGATAACGTGCTCCGACTGGAGCGGTTTAGGAACTGCTGGAAGGCTCTAGGGGAATAAAGATGGAATGACTTCTAATTTTTAGGTCCGTATGATTTGAAATACGTGCACACAAACCCCGAGAAACCGTTCCTGGAAATCTCGGCCCAAAAAAGGATGTTTAGTAATTCTAAAAGGGACTACAAAATGAAAAACAATAGTTTTGGCAGTTAAAGTTTGAGATTTGATGGTGCCGTAGATCTGTTTGGTCATCAGGTGTTACGAGCCACACCCATGTCTAGCTAGAATAGTGTGTTAGGCTCAGGCTAGAAAAGAAACGGGAAACAAAGTGATGAAAGAATGATCATACCGAGGGAATTCACTCAGAACTAACAAGAATGATAACATGCTCTGACTGGAGCGGTTTAGGAACTGCTGGAAGGCTCTAGGGGAATAAAGATGGAATGACTTCTAATGTTTAGGTCCGTATGATTTGAAATACTTGCACATAAACCGCGCAAAAGCGTTCCTGGAAATCTCAGCCCAAAAAAGGACGTTTAGTAATTCTAAAAGGGACTACAGGATGAAAAACAATAGTTTTGGCAGTTAAAGTTTGAGATTCGACGGTGCCGTAGATCCGTTTGTTCATCAGGTGTTACGAGCCACACCCATGTCTAGCTAGAATAGTGTGTTAGGCTCAGGCTAGAGAAGAAACGGGGAACAAACTGATGAAAGAATGATCAAACCGAGGGAATTCACTCAGAACTAACAATAATGATAACGTGCTCCGACTAGAGCGGTTTAGGAACTGCTGGAAGGCTCTAGGGGAATAAAGATGGAATGACTTCTAATTTTTAGGTCTGTATGATTTGAAATACTTGCACGCAAACCGCGCGAAAGCGTTCCCGGAAATATCAGCCTAAAGAAGGACGTTTAGTAATTCTAAAAGGGACTACAGGATGAAAAACAATAGTTTTGGCAGTTAAAGTTTGAGATTCAACGGTGCCGTAGATCCGTTTGGTCATCAGGTGTTACGAGCCACACCCATGTCTAGCTAGAGTAGTGTGCTAGGCTCAGGCTAGAGAAGAAACAGGGAACAAACTGATGAAAGAATGATCATACCGAGGGAATTCACTCAGAACTGATGAAAGAATGATCAAACCAAGGAAATTCACTCAGAACTAACAATAATGATAACATGCTCCGACTGGAGCGGTTTAGGAACTGCTGGAAGGCTCTAGGGGAATAAAGATGGAATGACTTCTAATTTTTAGGTCCGTATGATTTGAAATACGTGCACACAAACCCCGAGAAACCGTTCCTGGAAATCTCGGCCCAAAAAAGGACGTTTAGTAATTCTAAAAGGGACAACAAAATGAAAAACAATAGTTTTGGCAGTTAAAGTTTGAGATTCGACGGTGCCGTAGACCCGTTTGGTCATCAGGTGTTACGAGCCACACCCATGTCTAGCTAGAGTAGTGTGCTAGGTTCAGACTAGAGAAGAAACGGGGAACAAAGTGATGAAAGAATGATCATACCGAGGGAATTTACTCAGAACTAACAAGAATGATAACGTGCTCCGACTGGAGCGGGTTAGGAATTGCTGGAAGGCTCTAGGGGAATAAAGATAGAATGACTTCTAATTTTTACGTCCGTATGATTTGAAATACTTGCACACAAACCACGCAAAAGCGTTCCTAGAAATCTCAGCCTAAAAAAGGACGTTTAGTAATTCTAAAAGGGACTACAGGATGAAAAATAATAGTTTGGCCAGTTAAAATTTAAGATTCGACGGTGCCGTAGATCCGTTTGGTCATCAGGTGTTACGAGCCACACCCATGTCTAGCTAGAATAGTGTGTTAGGCTCAGGCTAGAGAAGAAACGGGGAACAAACTAATGAAAGAATGATCATACCGAGGGAATTCACTCAGAACTAACAAGAATGATAACATGCTCCGACTGGAGCGGTTTAGGAACTGCTGGAAGGCTCTAGGGGAATAAAGATGGAATGACTTCTAATTTTTAGGTCCGTATGATTTGAAATACTTGCACACAAACCGCAAGAAAGCGTTCCTGGAAATCTCAGCACAAAAAAGGACGTTTAGTAATTCTAAAAGGGACTACAGCATGAAAAACAATAGTTCTGGCAGTTAAAGTTTGAGATTCGATAATGCCGTAGATCCGTTTGGTCATCAGGTGTAACGAGCCACACCCATGTCTAGCTAGAGTAGTGTGCTAGGCTCAGACTAGAGAAGAAACGGGGAACAAACTGATGAAAGAATGATTATACCGAGGGAATTCACTCAGAACTAACAAGAATGATAACGTGCTCCGACTGGAGCGGTTTAGGAACTGCTGGAAGGCTCTAGGGGAATAAAGATGGAATGACTTCAAATTTTTAGGTCTGTATGATTTGAAATACTTGCACACAAACCGCAAGAAAGCGTTCCTGGAAATCTCAGCCCAAAAAAGGACGTTTAGTAATTCTAAAAGGGACTATAGGATGAAAAACAATAGTTCTGGCAGTTAAAGTTTGAGATTCGATAATGTCGTAGATCCGTTCGGTCATCAGGTGTAACGAGCCACACCCATGTCTAGCTAGAGTAGTGTGCTAGGCTCAGACTAGAGAAGAAACGGGGAACAAACTGATGAAAGAATGATCATACCGAGGGAATTCACTCAGAACTAACAAGAATGATAACGTGCTCCGACTGGAGCGGTTTAGGAACTGCTGGAAGGCTCTAGGGGAAGAAAGAAGGAATGACTTCTAATTTTTAGGTCCGTATGATTTGAAATACGTGCACACAAACCGCGCGAAAGCGTTCCTGGAAATCTCAGCCCAAAAAAGGACGTTTAGTATTCTAAAAGGGACTACAGAATGAAAAACAATAGTTTTGGCAGTTAAAGTTTGAGATTCGACGGTGCCGTAGATCCGTTTGGTCATCAGGTGTTACGAGCCACACCCATGTCTAGCTAGAATAGTGTGCCAGGCTCAGGCTAGAGAAGAAAAGGGGAACAAACTGATGAAAGAATGATCAAACCGAGGGATTTCACTCAGAACTAACAATAATGATAACGTGCTCCGACTGGAGCGGTTTAGGAACTGCTGGAAGGCTCTAGGCGAATAAAGATGGAATGACTTCTAATTTTTACGTCCGTATGATTTGAAATACTTGCACACAAACCACGCAAAAGCGTTCCTGGAAATCTCGGCCTAAAAAGGACGTTTAGTAATTCTAAAAGGGACTACAGGATGAAAAATAATAGTTTGGGCAGTTAAAATTTGAGATTCGACGGTGCCGTAGATCCGTTTGGTCATCAGGTGTTACGAGCCACACCCATGTCTAGCTAGAATAGTGTGTTAGGCTCAGGCTAGAGAAGAAACGGGGAACAAACTGATGAAAGAATGATCATACCAAGGGAATTCACTCAGAACTAACAAGAATGATAACGTGCTCCGACTGGAGCAGTTTAGAAACTGCTGGAAGGCTCTAGGGGAATAAAGATGGGATGACTTCAAATTTTTAGGTCCGTATGATTTGAAATACTTGCACACAAACCGCGCGAAAGTGTTCCTGGAAATCGCAGCCCAAAAAAGGACGTTTAGTAATTCTAAAAGGGACTACATGATGAAAAACAATAGTTTTGGCAGTTAAAGTTTGAGATTCGTCGGTGCCGTAGATCCGTTTGGTCATCAGCTGTAACGAGCCACACCCATGTCTAGCTAGAGTAGTGTGCTAGGCTCAGACTAGAGAAGAAATGGGGAAAAAAGTGATGAAAGAATGATCATACCGAGGGAATTCACTCAGAACTAACAAGAATGATAACATGCTCCGACATGAGCGATTTAGGAACTTCTGGAAGGCTCTAGGGGAATAAAGATGGAATGACTCAAATTTTTAGGTCCGTATGATTTGAAATACTTGCACACAAACCGCGAGAAAGCGTTCCTGGAAATCTCAGCCCAAAAAAGGACGTTTAGTAATTCTAAAAGGGACTACAGGATGAAAAACAATAGTTTTGGCAGTTAAAGTTTGAGATTTGATAATGCCGTAGATCCGTTTGGTCATCAGGTGTAACGAGCCACACCCATGTCTAGCTAGAGTAGTGTGCTAGGCTAAGACTAGATAAGAAACCGGGAAGAAACTAATGAAAGAATGATCAGACCGAGGGAATTCACTCAGAACTAACAATAATGATAACGTGCTCCGACTGGAGCGGTTTAGGAACTGCTGGAAGGCTCTAGGGGAATAAAGATGAAATGACTTCTAATTTTTAGGTTCGTATGATTTGAAATACATGCACACAAACCCCGAGAAACCGTTCCTGGAAATCTCGGCCCAAAAAAGGATGTTTAGTAATTCTAAAAGGGACTACAAAATGAAAAACAATAGTTTTGGTAGTTAAAGTTTGAGATTTGATGGTGCCATAGATCTGTTTGGTCATCAGGTGTTACGAGCCACACCCATGTCTAGCTAGAATAGTGTGTTAGGCTCAGGCTAGAAAAGAAACGGGAAACAAAGTGATGAAAGAATGATCATACCGAGGGAATTCACTCAGAACTAACAAGAATGATAACATGCTCTGACTGGAGCGGTTTAGGAACTGCTGGAAGGCTCTAGGGGAATAAAGATGGAATGACTTCTAATGTTTAGGTCCGAGGTCCGTATGATTTGAAATACTTGCACATAAACCGCGCAAAAGCGTTCCTGGAAATCTCAGCCCAAAAAAGGACGTTTAGTAATTCTAAAAGGGACCACAGGATGAAAAACAATAGTTTTGGCAGTTAAAGTTTGAGATTCGACGGTGCCGTAGATCCGTTCGTTCATCAGGTGTTACGAGCCACACCCATGTCTAGCTAGAATAGTGTGTTAGGCTCAGGCTAGAGAAGAAACGGGGAACAAACTGATGAAAGAATGATCAAACCGAGGGAATTCACTCAGAACTAACAATAATGATAACGTGCTCCGACTAGAGCGGTTTAGGAACTGCTGGAAGGCTCTAGGGGAATAAAGATGGAATGACTTCTAATTTTTAGGTCTGTATGATTTGAAATACTTGCACGCAAACCGCGCGAAAGCGTTCCCGGAAATATCAGCCCAAAAAAGGACGTTTAGTAATTCTAAAAGGGACTACAGGATGAAAAACAATAGTTTTGGCAGTTAAAGTTTGAGATTCAACGGTGCCGTAGATCCGTTTGGTCATCAGGTGTTACGAGCCACACCCATGTCTAGCTAGAGTAGTGTGCTAGGCTCAGGCTAGAGAAGAAACAGGGAACAAACTGATGAAAGAATGATCATACCGAGGGAATTCACTCAGAACTGATGAAAGAATGATCAAACCGAGGAAATTCACTCAGAACTAACAATAATGATAACATGCTCCGACTGGAGCGGTTTAGGAACTGCTGGAAGGCTCTAGGGGAATAAAGATGGAATGACTTCTAATTTTTAGGTCCGTATGATTTGAAATACGTGCACACAAACCCCGAGAAACCGTTCCTGGAAATCTCGGCCCGAAAAAGGACGTTTAGTAATTCTAAAAGGGACTACAAAATGAAAAACAATAGTTTTGGCAGTTAAAGTTTGAGATTCGACGGTGCCGTAGACCCGTTCGGTCATCAGGTGTAACGAGCCACACCCATGTCTAGCTAGAGTAGTGTGCTAGGCTCAGACTAGAGAAGAAACGGGGAACAAACTGATGAAAGAATGATCATACCGAGGGAATTCACTCAGAACTAACAAGAATGATAACGTGCTCCGACTGGAGCGGTTTAGGAACTGCTAGAAGGCTCTAGGGGAAGAAAGAAGGAATGACTTCTCATTTTTAGGTCTGTATGATTTGAAATACGTGCACACAAACCGCGCGAAAGCGTTCCTGGAAATCTCAGCCCAAAAAAGGACGTTTAGTATTCTAAAAGGGACTACAGAATGAAAAACAATAGTTTTAGCAGTTAAAGTTTGAGATTCGACGGTACCGTAGATCCGTCTGGTCATCAGGTGTTACGAGCCACACCCATGTCTAGCTAGAATAGTGTGCTAGGCTCAGGCTAGAGAAGAAAAGGGGAACAAACTGATGAAAGAATGATCAAACCGAGGGAATTCACTCAGAACTAACAATAATGATAACGTGCTCCGATTGGAGCGGTTTAGGAACTGCTGGAAGGCTCTAGGCGAATAAAGATGGAATGACTTCTAATTTTTACGTCCGTATGATTTGAAATACTTGCACACAAACCACGCAAAAGCGTTCCTGGAAATCTCGGCCTAAAAAGGACGTTTAGTAATTCTAAAAGGGACTACAGGATGAAAAATAATAGTTTGGGCAGTTAAAATTTGAGATTCGACGGTGCCGTAGATCCGTTTGGTCATCAGGTGTTACGAGCCACACCCATCTCTAGCTAGAATAGTGTGTTAGGCTCAGGCTAGAGAAGAAACGGGGAACAAACTGATGAAAGAATGATCATACCAAGGGAATTCACTCAGAACTAACAAGAATGATAACGTGCTCCGACTGGAGCAGTTTAGAAACTCCTGGAAGGCTCTAGGGGAGTAAAGATGGAATGACTTCAAATTTTTAGGTCCGTATGATTTGAAATACTTGCACACAAACCGCGCGAAAGCGTTCCTGGAAATCTCAGCCCAAAAAAGGACGTTTAGTAATTCTAAAAGGGACTACATGATGAAAAACAATAGTTTTGGCAGTTAAAGTTTGAGATTCGTCGGTGCCGTAGATCCGTTTGGTCATCAGCTGTAACGAGCCACACCCATGTCTAGCTAGAGTAGTGTGCTAGGCTCAGACTAGAGAAGAAATGGGGAACAAAGTGATGAAAGAATGATCATACCGAGGGAATTCACTCAGAACTAACAAGAATGATAACATGCTCCGACTTGAGCGATTTAGGAACTTCTGGAAGGCTCTAGGGGAATAAAGATGGAATGACTCAAATTTTTAGGTCCGTATGATTTGAAATACTTGCACACAAACCGCGAGAAAGCGTTCCTGGAAATCTCAGCCCAAAAAAGGACGTTTAGTAATTCTAAAAGGGACTACAGGATGAAAAACAATAGTTTTGGCAGTTAAAGTTTGAGATTCGATAATGTCGTAGATCCGTTTGGTCATCAGGTGTAACGAGCCACACCCATGTCTAGCTAGAGTAGTGTGCTAGGCTAAGACTAGATAAGAAACGGGGAAGAAACTGATGAAAGAATGATCAGACCGAGGGAATTCACTCAGAACTAACAATAATGATAACGTGCTCCGACTGGAGCGGTTTAGGAACTGCTAGAAGGCTCTAGGGGAATAAAGATGGAATGACTTCTAATTTTTAGGTCCGTATGATTTGAAATACGTGCACACAAACCCCGAGAAACCGTTCCTGGAAATCTCGGCCCAAAAAAGGATGTTTAGTAATTCTAAAAGGGACTACAAAATGAAAAACAATAGTTTTGGCAGTTAAAGTTTGAGATTTGATGGTGCCGTAGATCTGTTTGGTCATCAGGTGTTACGAGCCACACCCATGTCTAGCTAGAATAGTGTGTTAGGCTCAGGCTAGAAAAGAAACGGGAAACAAAGTGATGAAAGAATGATCATACCGAGGGAATTCACTCAGAACTAACAAGAATGATAACATGCTCTGACTGGAGCGGTTTAGGAACTGCTGGAAGGCTCTAGGGGAATAAAGATGGAATGACTTCTAATGTTTAGGTCCGTATGATTTGAAATACTTGCACATAAACCGCGCAAAAGCGTTCCTGGAAATCTCAGCCCAAAAAGGACGTTTAGTAATTCTAGAAGGGACTACAGGATGAAAAACAATAGTTTTGGCAGTTAAAGTTTGAGATTCGACGGTGCCGTAGATCCGTTTGTTCATCAGGTGTTACGAGCCACACCCATGTCTAGCTAGAATAGTGTGTTAGGCTCAGGCTAGAGAAGAAACGGGGAACAAACTGATGAAAGAATGATCAAACCGAGGGAATTCACTCAGAACTAACAATAATGATAACGTGCTCCGACTAGAGCGGTTTAGGAACTGCTGGAAGGCTCTAGGGGAATAAAGATGGAATGACTTCTAATTTTTAGGTCTGTATGATTTGAAATACTTGCACGCAAACCGCGCGAAAGCATTCCCGGAAATATCAGCCCAAAAAAGGACGTTTAGTAATTCTAAAAGGGACTACAGGATGAAAAAGAATAGTTTTGGCAGTTAAAGTTTGAGATTCAACGGTGCCGTAGATCCGTTTGGTCATCAGGTGTTACAAGCCACACCCATGTCTAGCTAGAGTAGTGTGCTAGGCTCAGGCTAGAGAAGAAACAGGGATAAAACTGATGAAAGAATGATCATACCGAGGGAATTCACTCAGAACTGATGAAAGAATGATCAATCCGAGGGAATTCACTCAGAACTAACAATAATGATAACGTGCTCCGATTGGAGCGGTTTAGGAACTGCTGGAAGGCTCTAGGGGAATAAAGATGGAATGACTTCTAATTTTTAGGTCCGTATGATTTGAAATACTTGCACACAAACCGCAAGAAAGCGTTCCTAGAAATCTCAGCCCAAAAAAGGACGTTTAGTAATTCTAAAAGGGACTACAGGATGAAAAACAATAGTTTTGGCAGTTAAAGTTTGAGATTCGATGGTGCCCTAGATCCGTTTGGTCATCAGGTGTTACGAGCCACACCCATGTCTAGCTAGAATAGTGTGTTAGGCTCAGGCTAGAGAAGAAACGGGGAACAAACTGATGAAAGAATGATCATACGGAGGGAATTCACTCAGAACTAAGAAGAATGATAACGTGCTCCGACTGGAGCGGTTTAGGAACTGGTGGAAGTCTCTAGGGGAATAAAGATGGAATGACTTCTAATTTTTAGGTCTGTATGATTTGAAATACTTGCGCACAAACCGCGCGAAAGCGTTCCTGGAAATCTCAGCCTAAAAAAGGATGTTTAGTAATTCTAAAAGGGACTACAGGATGAAAAACAATAGTTTTGGAAGTTAAAGTTTGAGATTCGACGGTGCCGTAGATCCGTTTGGTCATCAGGTGTTACGAGCCACACCCACGTCTAGCTAGAGTAGTGTGTTAGGCTCAGGCTAGAGATTAAACGGGGAACAAACTGATGAAAGAATGATCAAACCGAGGGAATTCACTCAGAATAAAGATGGAACTTCTTTCTTCCCCTAGAGCCTTCCAGCAGTTCCTAAACCGCTCCAGTCGGAGCACGTTATCATTCTTGTTAGTTCTGAGTGAATTCCCTCGGTATGATCATTCTTTCATCAGTTTGTTCCCCGTTTCTTCTCTAGTCTGAGCCTAGCACACTACTCTAGCTAGACATGGGTGTGGCTCGTTACACCTGATGACCAAACGGATCTACGACATTATCGAATCTCAAACTTTAACTGCCAGAACTATTGTTTTCCATCCTGTAGTCCCTTTTAGAATTACTAAACGTCCTTTTTTGGGCTGAGATTTCCAGGAACGCTTTCTTGCGGTTTGTGTGCAAGTATTTCAAATCATACGGACCTAAAAATTAGAAGTCATTCCATCTTTATTCCCCTAGAGCCTTCCTGCAGTTCCTAAACCGCTCCAGCAGTTCCCCTAGAGCCTTCCAGCAGTTCCTAAACCGCTCCAGTCGGAGCGTGTTATCATTATTGTTAGTTCTGAGTGAATTCCCTCGGTTTGATCATTCTTTCATCAGTTTGTTCCCCGTTTAATCTCTAGCCTGAGCCTAACACACTACTCTAGCTAGACGTGTGTGTGGCTCGTAACACCTGATGACCAAACGGATCTACGGCACCGTCGAATCTCAAACTTTAACTTCCAAAACTATTGTTTTTCATCCTGTAGTCCCTTTCAAAATTACTAAACGTCCTTTTTTGGGCTGAGATTTCCAGGAACGCTTTCGCGCGGTTTGTGTGCAAGTATTTCAAATCATACAGACCTAAAAATTAGAAATCATTCCATCTTTATTCCCCTAGAGACTTCCACAAGTTCCTAAACCGCTCCAGTCGGAGCACGTTATCATTCTTCTTAGTTCTGAGTGAATTCCCTCCGTATGATCATTCTTTCATCAGTTTGTTCCCCGTTTCTTCTCTAGCCTGAGCCTAACACACTATTCTAGCTAGACATGGGTGTGGCTCGTAACACCTGATGACCAAACGGATCTAGGGCACCATCGAATCTCAAACTTTAACTGCCAAAACTATTGTTTTTCATCCTGTAGTCCCTTTTAGAATTACTAAACGTCCTTTTTTGGGCTGAGATTTCTAGGAACGCTTTCGCGCGGTTTGTGTGCAAGTATTTCAAATCATACGGACCTAAAAATTAGAAGTCATTCCATCTTTATTCCCCTAGAGCCTTCCAGCAGTTCCTAAACCGCTCCAATCGGAGCACGTTATTATTATTGTTAGTTCTGAGTGAATTCCCTCGGTTTGATCATTCTTTCATCAGTTTGTTCCCCGTTTCTTCTCTAGCCCGAGCCTAATACACTATTCTAGCTAGACATGGGTGTGGCTTGTAACTTCTGATGACCAAACGGATCTACGGCACCATCAAATCTCAAACTTTAAATGCCAAAACTATTGTTTTTCATTCTGTGGTCCCTTTTAGAATTACTAAACGTCCTTTTTTGGGCCGAGATTTCTAGGAACGCTTTCTCGGGGTTTGTGTGCACGTATTTCAAATCATACAGACCTAAAAATTAGAAGTCATTCCTGTAGGGTTTCGTAGTAATTTCAAAAAAATTCCTACGCACACACAGGATCATGTGATGCATAGCAACGAGGGGAGAGTATTGTCTACGTACCCAACGCAGACCGACTGCGGAAGCGATGACACGACGTAGAGGAAGTAGTCGTACGTCTTCACGATCCAACCGATCAAGTACCGAAACTACGGCACCTCCGAGTTCGAGCACACGTTCAGCTCGATGACGATCCCCGGACTCCGATCCAGCAAAGTGTTGGGGAAGAGTTTCGTCAGCACGACGGCGTGGTGACGATCTTGATGAACTACAGCAGCAGGGCTTCGCCTAAACTCCGCTACAGTATTATCGAGGAATATGGTGGCAGGGGGCACCGCACACGGCTAAGGAATAGATCACGTGGATCAACTTGTGTCAACTTGTGTGTTTGGGGTGCCTCTACCTCAGTATATAAAGGAGCCAAGGGGGGAGGGGGCGCCGGCCAAGAGAGAGAGGCGCAGGAGGAGTCCTACTCCTACCGGGAGTAGGACTCCCCCCCCCCAATCCTATTCCAACTAGGATTCCCAAGGGGGAAAGAGGATGAGGGGTGGCCGGCCACCTCTCCTAGTCCTAATAGGACTAGGGGAAGGGGGGAGGCGCGCATCCCCCTTGGGCTGCCCCTTTCTCCTTTCCACTAAGGCCCATGATGGCCCATATGGCTCCCGGGGGGTTCCGGTAACCTCCCGGTAACCCGGTAAAATCCCGATTTCACCCGGAACACTTCCGATGTCCAAACATAGGCTTCCAATATATCAATCTTTATGTCTCGACCATTTCGAGACTCCTCGTCATGTCCGTGATCACATCCGGGACTCCGAACAACCTTCGGTACATCAAAATGCATAAACTCATAATATAACTGTCATCGTAACCTTAAGCGTGCGGACCCTACGGGTTCGAGAACAATGTAGACATGACCGAGACACGTCTCTGGTCAATAACCAATAGCGGGACCTGGATGCCCATATTGGCTCCTACATATTCTACGAAGATCTTTATCGGTTAGACCGCATAACAACATACGTTGTTCCCTTTGTCATCGGTATGTTACTTGCCCGAGATTCGATCGTCGGTATCCAATACCTAGTTCAATCTCGTTACCGGCAAGTCTCTTTACTCGTTCCGTAATACATCATCTCACAACTAACATATTAGTTGTAATGCTTGCAAGGCTTATGTGATGTGTATTACCGAGAGGGCCCAGAGATACCTCTCCGACAATCGGAGTGACAAATCCTAATCTCGAAATACGCCAACCCAACATCGACCATTGGAGACACATGTAGTACTCCTTTATAATCACCCAGTTACGTTGTGACGTTTGGTAGTACCCAAAGTGTTCCTCCGGTAAACGGGAGTAGCATAATCTCATAGTCATAGGAACATGTATAAGTCATGAAGAAAGCAATAGCAACATACTAAACGATCGGGTGCTAAGCTAATGGAATGGGTCATGTCAATCAGATCATTCTGCTAATGATGTGACCTCGTTAATCAAATAACAACTCATTGTTCATGGTTAGGAAACATAACCATCTTTGATTAACGAGCTAGTCAAGTAGAGGCATACTAGTGACACTTTGTTTGTCTATGTATTCACACATGTATTATGTTTCCGGTAAATACAATTCTAGCATGAATAATAAACATTTATCATGATTATAAGGAAATAAATAATAACATTATTATTGCCTCTAGGGCATATTTCCTTCAATTCCATCTTTATTCCCCTAGACCCTTCCAGCAGTTCCTAAACCGCTCCAGTCGGAGCACGTTATCATTCTTGTTAGTTCTGAGTGAATTCCCTCGGTATGATCATTCTTTCATCAGTTTGTTCCCCATTTCTTCTCTAGCCTGAGACTAACACACTATTCTAGGTAGACATGGGTGTGGCTCGTAACACCTGCTGACCAAACAGATCTACGGCACCATTGAATCTCAAACTTTAACTGCCAAAACTATTGTTTTTCATCCTGTAGTCCCTTTTAGAATTATTAAACATCCTTTTTTCGGCCGAGATTTCCAGGAACGCTTTCTCGGGGTTTGTGTGCACGTATTTCAAATCATACGGACCTAAAATTAGAATTCATTCCATCTTTATTCCCCTAGAGCCTTCCAGCATTTCCTAAACCGCTCCAGTCGGAGCACGTTATCATTCTTGTTAGTTCTGAGTGAATTCCCTCGGTATGATCATTCTTTCATCAGTTTGTTCCCCGTTTCTTCTCTAGTCTGAGCCTAGCACACTACTCTAGCTAGACATGGGTGTGGCTCGTTACACCTGATGACCAAACGGATCTACGGCACCGTCGAATCTCAAACTTTAACTGCCAAAACTATTGTTTTTCATCCTGTTGTCCCTTATAGAATTACTAAACGTCCTTTTTGGGCTGAGATTTCCAGGAACGCTTTCGTGTGGTTTGTGTGCAAGTATTTCAAATCACACGAACGTAAAAATTTGAAGTCATTCCATCTTTATTCCCCTAGATCCTTCCAGCAGTTCCTAAACCGCTCCAGTCGGAGCACGTTATCATTCTTGTTAGTTCTGAGTGAATTCCCTCGGTATGATCATTCTTTCATCAGTTTGCTCCCCATTTCTTCTCTAGCCTAAGCCTAGCACACTACTCTAGCTAGACATGGGAGTGGCTCATAACACCTGATGACCAAACGGATCTACGGCACCTTCGAATCTCAAACTTTAACTGCCAAAACTATTGTTTTTCATCCTGTAGTCCCTTTTAGAATTAATAACGTCCTTTTTTGGGCTGAGATTTCTAGGAACGCTTTCGTGCAGTTTGTGTGCAAGTATTTCAAATCATACGGACCTAAAAATGAGAAGTCATTCCATGTTTATTCCCCTAGAGCCTTCCAGCAGTTCCTAAACCGCTCCAGTCGGAGCATGTTATCATTATTGTTAGTTCTGAGTGAATTCCCTCGGTTGGATCATTCTTTCATCAGTTTGTTCCCCGTTTCTTCTCTAGCCTGACCCTAACACACTATTCTAGCTAGACATGGGTCTGGCTTGTAACACCTATTGACCAAACGGATCTACGGCACCATCGAATCTCAAACTTTAACTGCCAAAACTATTGTTTTTCATCCTGTAGTCCCTTTTAGAATTACTAAACGTCCTTTTTTGGGCTGAGATTTCCAGGAACGCTTACGCGCGGTTTGTGTGCAAGTATTTCAAATCATACGGACCTAAAAATTAGAAGTCATTCCATCTTTATTCCCCTAGAGCCTTCCAGCAGTTCCTAAACCGCTCTAGTCGGAGCATGTTATCATTCTTGTTAGTTCTGAGTGAATTCCCTCGGTATGATCATCCTTACATCACTTTGTTCCCCGTTTCTTTTCTAGCCTGAGCCTAACACACTATTCTAGCTAGACATGGGTGTGGCTCGTAACACCTGATGACCAAACGGATCTATGGCACCATCAAATCTCAAACTTTAACTGCCAAAACTATTGTTTTTCATTCTGTAGTCCCTTTTAGAATTACTAAACGTCCTTTTTTGGGCCGAGATTTCCAGGAACGCTTTCTCGGGGTTTGTGTGCATGTATTTCAAATCATACGGACCTAAAAATTGAAAGTCATTCCATCTTTATTCCCCTAGAGCCTTCCAGCAGTTCCTAAACCGCTCCAGTCGGAGCACGTTATCATTCTTGTTAGTTCTGAGTGAATTCCCTCGGTATGATCATTCTTTCATCAGTTTGTTCCCCGTTTCATCTCTAGTCTGAGCCTAGCACATTACTCTAGCTGGACATGGGTGTGGCTCGTTACACCTGATGACCAAACGGATCTACGGCATTATCGAATCTCAAACTTTAACTGCCAGAACTATTGTTTTTCACCCTGTAGTCCCTTTTAGAATTACTAAACGTCGTTTTTTGGGCTGAGATTTCGAGGAACGCTTTCTCGCGGTTTGTGTGCAAGTATTTCAAATCATACAGACCTAAAAATTTGAAGTCATTCCATCTTTATTCCCCTACAGCCTTCCAGAAGTTCCTAAACCGCTCCAGTCGGAGCACGTTATCATTCTTGTTAGTTCTGAGTGAATTCCCTCGGTATGATCATTCTTTCATCACTTTGTTCCCTTTTTCTTCTCTAGTCTGAGCCTAGCACACTACTCTAGCTAGACATGGGTGTGGCTCGTTACACCTGATGACCAAACGGATCTACGGCACCGTCGAATCTCAAACTTTAACTGCCAAAACTATTGTTTTTCATCATGTAGTCCCTTTTAGAATTACTAAATGTCCTTTTTTGGGCTGAGAATTCCAGGATCACTTTCGCGCGGTTTGTGTGCAAGTATTTCAAATCATACGGACCTAAAAATTTGAAGTCATTCCATCTTTATTCCCCTAGAGCCTTCCAGCAGTTTCTAAACTGCTCCAGTCGAAGCACGTTATCATTCTTGTTAGTTCTGAGTGAATTCCCTCGGTATGATCATTCTTTCATCAGTTTGTTCCCCGTTTCTTCTCTAGCCTGAGCCTAACACACTATTCTAGCTAGACATGGGTGTGGCTCGTAACACCTGATGACCAAACGGATCTACGGCACCGTCGAATCTCAAATTTTAACTGCCCAAACTATTATTTTTCATCCTGTAGTCCCTTTTAGAATTACTAAACGTCCTTTTTTAGGCTGAGATTTCCAGGAACGCTTTCCCGTGGTTTGAGTGCCAGTATTTCAAATCATACGGACGTAAAAATTAGAAGTCATTCCATCTTTATTCCCCTAGAGCCTTCCAGCAGTTCCTAAACCGCTCCAGTCGGAGCACGTTATCATTCTTGTTGGTTCTGAGTGAATTCCCTTGGTATGATCATACTTTCATCAGTTCGTTCCCCATTTCTTCTCTAACCTGAGCCTAACATACTAGTGTAGCTAGACATGGGTGTGGCTCGTAACACCTGATGACCAAACGGATCTACGGCAACGTCGAATCTCAAACTTTAACTGCCAAAACTATTGTTTTTCATCCTATAGTCCCTTTTAGAATTACTAAACGTCCTTTTTTGGGCTGAGATTTCTAGGAACGCTGTCGCGCGGTTTGTGTGCAAGTATTTCAAATCATACGGACCTAAAAATTTGAAGTCATTCCATCTTTATTCGCCTAGAGCCTTCCAGAAGTTCCTAAACTGCTCCAGTCGGAGCACGTTATCATTCTTGTTAGTTCTGAGTGAATTCCCTCGGTTTGATCACTCTTTCATCAGTTTGTTCCCTGTTTCTTCTCTAGTCTGAGCCTAGCACACTATTCTAGCTAGACATGGGTGTGGCTCGTAACACCTGATGACCAAACGGATCTACGGCACCGTCGAATCTCAAACTTTAACTGCCAAAACTATTGTTTTTCATCCTGTAGTCCCTTTTAGAATTACTAAACATCCTTTTTTGGGCTGAGATTTCCAGGAACGCTTTCGCGCGGTTTGTGTGCAAGTATTTCAAATCATACGGACCTAAAAATTAGAAGTCATTCCATCTTTATTCCCCTAGAGCCTTCTAGCAATTCCTAAACCGCTCCAGTCGGAGCACGTTATCATTATTGTTACTTCTGAGTGAATTCCCTCGGTTTGATCATTCTTTCATCAGTTTGTTCCCTGTTTCTTCTCTAGCCTGAGCCTAGCACACTATTCTAGCTAGACATGGGTGTGGCTCGTAACACCTGATGATCAAACGGATCTACGGCACCGTCGAATCTCAAACTTTAACTGCCAAAACTATTGTTTTTCATCCAGTAGTCCCTTTTAGAATTACTAAACGTCCTTTTTTGGGCTGAGATTTCCAAGAACGCTTTCGCGTGGTTTGTGTGCAAGTATTTCAAATCATACAGACCTGAAAATTAGAAGTCATTCCATCTTTATTCCCCTAGAGCCTTCCAGCAGTTCCTAAACCGCTCCAGTCGGAACATGTTATCATTCTTGTTAGTTCTTGGTGAATTCCCTCGGTATGATCATTCTTTCATCACTTTGTTCCCCGTTTCTTTTCTAGCCTGAGCCTAACACACTATTCTAGCTAGACATGGGTGTGGCTCGTAACACCTGATGACCAAACAGATCTACGGCACCGTCAAATCTCAAACTTTAATTGCCAAAACTATTGTTTTTCATTCTGTAGTCCCTTTAGAATTACTAAATGTCCTTTTTTTGCCGAGATTTCCAGGAACGCTTTCTCGGGGTTTGTGTGCACGTATTTCAAATCATACGTACCTAAAAATTAGAAGTCATTCCATCTTTATTCCCCTAGAGCCTTCCAGCAGTTCCTAAACCACTCAAGTCGGAGCACGTTATCATTCTTGTTAGTTCTGAGTGAATTCCCTCGATATGATCATTCATTCATCAGTTTGTTCCCCGTTTCTTCTCTAGTCTGAGCCTAGCACACTACTCTAGCTAGACATGGGTGTGGCTCATTACACCTGATGACCAAACGAATCTATGGCACCGTCGAATCTCAAACTTTAACTTCCAAAACTATTGTTTTTCTTCCCGTAGTCCCTTTCAGAATTACTAAACGTCCTTTTTTGGGCTGAGATTTCCAGGAACGCTTTCGCGCAGTTTGTGTGCAAGTATTTCAAATCATACGGACCTAAAAATTAGAAGTCATTCCATCTTTATTCCCCTAGAGCCTTCCACCAGTTCCTAAACCACTCCAGTCGGAGCACATTATCATTCTTCTTAGTTCTGAGTGAATTCCCTCGGTATGATCATTCTTTCATCAGTTTGTTCCCCGTTTCTTCTCTAGCCGGAGCCTAACACACTATTCTAGCTAGACATGGGTGTGGCTTGTAACACCTGATGACCAAACGGATCTAGGGCACCGTCGAATCTCAAACTTTAACTGCCAAAACTATTGTTTTTCATCCTGTAGTCCCTTTTAGAATTACTAAATGTCCTTTTTTGTGCTGAGAATTCTAGGAACGCTTTCGCGCGGTTTGTGTGCAAGTATTTCAAATCATACGGACCTAAAAATTAGAAGTCATTCCATCTTTATTCCCCTAGAGCCTTCTAGCAGTTCCTAAACCGCTCAAGTCGGAGCACGTTATCATTATTGTTAGTTCTGAGTGAATTCCCTCGGTTTCATCATTCTTTCATCAGTTTGTTCCCCGTTTCTTCTCTAACCTGAGCCTAACACACTATTCTAGCTAGACATGGGTGTGGCTTGTAACTGCTGATGACCAAACGGATCTACGGCACCATCAAATCTCAAACTTTAAATGCCAAAACTATTGTTTTTCATTTTGTAGTCCCTTTTAGAATTACTAAACGTCCTTTTTTGGGCCGAGATTTCTAGGAACGCTTTCTCAGGGTTTGTGTGCACGTATTTCAAATCATACGGACCTAAAAATTAGAACTCATTCCATCTTTATTCCCCTAGACCCTTCCAGCAGTTCCTAAACCGCTCCAGTCGGAGCACGTTATCATTCTTGTTAGTTCTGAGTGAATTCCCTCGGTATGATCATTCTTTCATCTGTTTGTTCCCCGTTTCTTCTCTAGCCTTAGCCTAACACACTATTCTAGCTAGACATGGGTGTGGCTCGTAACACCTGCTGACCAAACAGATCTACGGCACCATTGAATCTCAAACTTTAACTGCCAAAACTATTGTTTTTCATCCTGTAGTCCCTTTTAGAATTATTAAACATCCTTTTTTCGGCCGAGATTTCCAGGAACGCTTTCTCGGGGCTTGTGTGCACGTATGTAGGATCGAAAGTATGTCTAGAGGGGGGTGATTAGACTACTTGACCAATTAAAAACTTAACCTTTTCCCAATTTTAGTTCTTGGCAGATTTTAGCTATTTTAGGACAAGTCAAGCAATCATCACACAATTCAAGCAAGCATGCAAAGAGTTTATGGGCAGTGGAAAGTAAAGCATGCAACTTGCAAGAGTATAAATGGAAGGGTTTGGAGAAGTCAAACGCTATTGGAGACACGGATGTTTTTCCCGTGGTTCGGATAGGTGGTGCTATCCTACATCCATGTTGATGGAGACTTCAACCCACGAAGGGTAACGGTTGCGCGAGTCCACACAGGGCTCCACCCAAGGGCAACGGTTGCGCGAGTCCACGAAGGGCTCCACCCACGAAGGGTCCACAAAGAAGCAACCACCCACAAAGGGTCCACGAAGAAGCAACCTTGTCTATCCCACCATGGCCATCGCCCACGAAGGACTTGCCTCACTAGCGGTAGATCTTCACGAAGTAGGCGATCTCCTTGCCCTTACAAACTCCTTGGTCCAACTCCACAATCTTGTCGGAGGCTCCCAAGTGACACCTAGCCAATCTAGGAGACACCACTCTCCAAGAAGTAACAAATGGTGTGTAGGTAATGAACTCCTTGCTCTTGTGCTTCAAATGATAGTCTGCCCAACACTCAACTCTCTCTCTCATAGGATTTGGATTTGGTGGAAAGAAGATTTTGAGTGGAAAGCAACTTGGGAAGGCTAGAGATCAAGATTCATATGGCAGGAATGGAATGTCTTGGTCTCAACACATGAGTAGGTGGTTCTCTCTCAGAACATATGAGTTGGAATGGTGTGTGTGTTCTGATGGCTCTCTCACTGAATGAGAAAGAGGTGGAGGGGTATATATAGCCTCCACACAAAATCCAACCGTTACACACAATTTACCAATCTCGGTGGGACCGAATCAGAAAACTCGGTCTGACCGAAATAGTAAACCTAGTGACCGTTAGGAATTTCGGTGGGACTGACATGCAACTCGGTAGGACCGATTCGGTTAGGGTTTGGGCATAACGTAATCTCGGTGAGACCGATTACACAAACTCGGTGGGACCGAATTTGGTAATTAGCTAACCAGAGAGTTGGTCAGGCAAACTCGGTGGGACCGATTTGCTCTTTTGGTGAGACCGAGTGGAACTCGGTGAGACCGAAAGTTACAAAGGGGAAACACTGAGTTTACATTGCAATCTCGGTAGGACCTATTCGCTCTTTCGGTGGGACCGAAAATTTACAAAAGGGAAACAGAGAGTTTGCAACCCCATCTCGGTGGGAACGAGATCCTTAACGGTAGAACCGAATTGCTAGGGTTTGGCAGTGGCTAATGACAAGTGAAACTCGGTGGCGCCGGATAGGAAGAATCGGTAGGACCGAGTTTGGCTTAGAGTTTAGGTCATATGTGGATATGGGAAAGTAGTTGAGGGTTTTTGGAGCATATCACTAAGCACATGAAGCAAGAGGCTCATTAAGCAACACCTCATCCCTCCTTAATAGTATTGGCTTTTCCTATGGACTCAATGTGATCTTGGATCACTAAAATATAAAATGAAGAGTCTTGAGCTTTTGAGCTTGAGCCAATCCATTGTCCTTAGCATTTTGAGGGTTCCACTTTCACATCCATGCCATGCCAATCATTGAGCTTTCCTGAAATAATTATCTTGTAATAGTATTAGCTCAATGAGCTATATGTTGTTATGAATTACCAAAACCACCTAGGGATAGTTGCACTTTCAGTCTCCCCCTTTTTGGTAATTGATGACAACATATAGATCAAAGCTTCGACAAAAGATAATAAGCATGAAATATATCATCGCTTTGAGAAGTATGTGATAAGTAAGAGCTCCCCCTAAATTTGTGCATATTTAAAATTTGCTTTGGACTGCAAATGCACAAAAAGTTAGAGTCATGGGTTACTCTTCCATGTCACATACATCTTGGTGGAGCGCTCAAAATGATGAGATTGAAATGCATGCACTCATCACCAAGAATAGTGAATGATCACAAACGATAGATAGAATGGTAATATTTAAGCAAGCATTAAGCAAACATTAAGTGTAGCTTATGATCAAACACATGATCATCGATGTCTCACAAGCATAAGGACGTAGTATCTCACACACAAGCAAACAAGGTTCGAAAAACCACCAAATAAAGCAAGAGAGAAAAGCAACACTCTCTCTCTCGAAGCCTATGATCTATACATATTCTCCCCCTTTGGCAACAAGTTACCAAAAAGTTCCTAGAAAATGCATAGCACTAGATCGACGCTCGGGCTTGATCTTCAGGTGGTGGTGGAGTCCGGATCACTCCAAGGACGAAGGCTTCAGTAGATGTTGAAGTAGTCGCTGGAGTTGGAGCTGAAGTAGATGCTGGAGCTGAGGCTGTAGCTGGTGCTGAAGTGGTGGCTCTGGTGTCAGCGACTGGCACGGCAGACGACCTCGGGCCTCGTGGCACTCTAGAAAAAGCATGAGTCGTGGTCCTGCCTCTCCTCTCGTTCATGTCCTCCTGGAGCTGCTCCACGGCAGACTGAACTTCCGTTACCTTGACGTCCAAGTCATAGAACTTCTGTTCCATGATCCTCTCTAGGCTCTGCTGATTCTTAGTGAGGGTGGCTAGACTTTACTCAATTCTCAGCGTGGATGCAATCAAGTAACCAAGCTGCTCTAGTTTGGTCTTCAAGAAGTACTTAGATGCCTCCTCTTGAGTGGGCATCTTGGCAGCTTTCTCCTTCCTCGCCTTCTCCTTCTTTGCAAATGCTTGAGCAGATGATGGTTCATTCTCAATCATAACAACTTCATTGTCCTCGAAATCTGGACGGATGGGTAGGTGTTCCTTATCCAACAAATATACGCCCGTGCCCATCTTGGAGTTGATGAGCTCCTGAATCTGAGGGGCATATCCACAGCTCCTCTTCTGATCTGCCGCAGTCCTTTTGATCGTTTCCACTATGAGGCTCATAACTTTGAATTTTTTAGGCACGTCAAAAACATGAAGCAAATTGATCGCGTGACCTCTGATCATCTTGTGATCTCCAAACTTGGGCAGAAGGGTGTGCCTAAGGATCCAGTTGATCGTAGGAAATCCTGAGAGCAGATAATGCACTGAGCCAAACTTGAACATGTCAAGTGCTTCATTCGGAATCTCCTTGTACATGTTGGACATGGAGTTGTGGTCCATCTTTTTCTTGGCATAAATGTCCAAGTCATCTACTTGCTCCTCTGGGGCATTGGTCAGCTTCGCCCATTCTTCAACAGTAGAGTGGTACCTCGTACCCTCAGACATCCATGTAATCCTCCCATCTGGATAAAAGTGAGCTGTGGAGTAGAACTGCAAGATGAGTTCCTCGTTCCACTTTGTGAGCTTCTGCCCAACAAAGTCCTCTACTCCACATGCCTTGAAGTTGTCCTGAACTCCTGGGTAGTACTCTTCATTGTCCTTGATATAGGTCCAGTCGACCCATCTCATGTCACATACGATTGGCTTCTTGTCAAGTAGCACTGTCTCATAGAAATCTTGCTGCTCCTTGGTATGAAATCTGTAGTCCACTGCAGTCCTTCTCCTAGAAGCATATGGATCTGCTTCTCTCCACTTCATGAGCCCTGAGTCTCTCCTGAGCTTCATATCCTCAGCCACAGGATGAGCATCGTTGTGGTCTGGGATCTTGGGCTTGAGCTTCCGAAGGACATTCTCTTCCTCATCCTCAGCAACAGTCTCAGGCACTGGGGCCTTGTTCTTCTCAGCTGCAGGAATGCTCCGTGTGTTCCTCTTTGGTGCACTCTTAGGCTTAGATGCAGCCTTAGGTGCTTCCTTGGGCTTGGATGCAGCTCCCCCTGACCTTATGGCATCTCCCATAAGTTTGGCTGCCTTGGGCGCTGGTGCAGCTGCCTCTTCTTCCTCCTCCTCTTCTACCATGATGGAGGCTTTCCCAAGCACTCTGGCTACAGTCTTCTTCACTCTTTCTTTCCTATTCTTGCCCTCAGCTGCAACGGGCTCAATGGGAGCAGGCTTCTCATTTAAGGCTCTAGCCTTTGACATGGGTTGCCTGCTTGTTGGCCTCTTGATTTTCAGGCCTGGCTTTGAGCCTTGAGCTGGCTCAACTCTCTTGGAGGTGGCCTCTTCCTTTGCCACATAGTCCTCATCTTCTGAATCTGAGGTTTTCTTCTTCCTTTGTCTCGTGGCAGCCTTTGGCAAATTGCTAGGAGTGCTCCTGCTGCCTTCATCAGATGAACTGGAGGGACTAGTGCCCTCACTCATCACCACTTGCTGCTCTGACAAGTTTTGGCTGTCACTGTGGTCTGACATGCTGCAAACTGATTGCTGACCCTGTGAATAGATTATAGAAGAGATAGAGTGGATGAGCATCACAAAATGCAGAGATTTTTTGCAAAAGAATGATCCAAAAACTTAGTTTTAGTTTCCCACTGAAATCATCTCGGATCTACCGATTTTAAAACTCGGTGATACCGAAGCAGTTTTGGAACCTAAAGTAGTGAACTCGGTAGGACCGAGTCACAGTTCGGTGGCACGGAGACTGCTAGGGTTTCACTGAGTTCAAAAATCGGTCACACCGATAAGTAATTCTTGGTCAGACCGAGTCTCACTTGTGCAATGGCAAGAGCCAAATCGGTGGGACCGAGTTTTTCAACTCGGCGGGTCCGAGATGGTTTCGGCGGAATCCTAAACCTAGAATTTTCGAATCAAACCTAATCTATGAGTGTTTTGACTGGATAGAAGTTTATCAAACGTGGCCAGAAACAATATGATCACAATGTGCTAGGAATCAGATTGAGGAATAGCACAGAGATCAAGTCCATACCCTAGTTCCGCGTGGACTTGCTACGGCGGCAACGGCTGGGCAGAAATCCCATTGACGGCGATGGAGACCAGCGACTGGAGGCTGCTGGCGGCGAGAAGACAATCCGGAGACCTCAAGGGCAGAGCAGGCTATCGCGCGGGCGAAGGGGTTCGGAGAAATTTCCAAATTTTGCCCGTGACTATATATAGCCCGACCCTGTCGGTGTGACCGAGTGGAACAACTCGGTGGCACCGAGATTCACAACTGCGTGCAGTTATTGAAACTCAGTGTGACCGAAAGGTTCAAATCGGTTGCACCGAGATTGAAAACTTAGATCAACTTAATGATCTCGGTATGACCGAAAGTGGAGTATCGGTCAGACCGAGAATCATAAAGAGGTTTTGGAAGTTTAAGCCTATGACGAATCGGGAACTCCGAGCGCTCCTCACACAGAGTGGTTCGAATCTGACTTGATCAAATTTTGTGATGCAGCATGAATAGAGTTTGAGACGAGAAAAGCATAGATAGCTAGAGGAGGTTCTTAGGCATTCTTTTCCATCCACTTGGCAAAAGAAGATAAAGCCGAACAATCAAAGCAACAAGTGGATGTCCTCGAATGAGTAAAATATGCAATCAGCATGCTCACACAATAAGATAGCAAATGAAATATGTGGCAAAGCATGCACAACCAATTCTAGCATCTATCAAGTAATTTGCGATGACTAGGTCATCTATATATGAGTATATTGACTTAGGAGTCAAGTGAGAACACTTGATCGTAGGTCATACTCATCGTTTAAGCTCAAGTGGGGTTACCACTTTTACATAAAGCATTGTTTTGTTCACATCTTTAGAGTTGCTTTAGCTCAGTCTTAGAGTAAAGCTCCCCCTAGATGTGATATCCCCCCTAAGAGGGATGAACTAACCTTGGGTTTTGTCGACGATGACTTCATGTAGACATTTAAGATGTGGATGCTCAATGTTGATGTAGATATCTTGGAGCTATCCATTTGAGTGAATTGCACTTTCAATACCTACATGGGTTAGTCCCACAAGGAACAAACAAGGATATCCATAGACATAGAGTGATGCACACAAAAGATGATGTCCATGAAAACTTTTAGGTTACCTTGTCCCTTGTCTTACCAACAAGAGGGTTTGTGACTCCTTGAACTAGTGCAAGATGTGGAAGTTGATTGCACTTGTTCTTGCCAAAATGATAAGAGTGAAGTATGTTGGCAGAGTCACCGTCAAGAACTTTCTAGTTCTTCTTCTTTTGGATCCACATCATCTTGATGGGAATCCTTGGAGTTGTAGTCGTACTTGATGAAGTGGAACTTGAAGTAGTCTTGGGAATCCACTTGACTAAGGTCTTAGGAGCTTCTTCAAATGCATCAATTTCCTCTTGAAGCTTGTCCTTACCTTTTTGCTCGTAGTCTTGTGGTGGAAGATCATCTTGAGCTTGTGTCCCCTTGAAAAACTTCTCTTGTTGAGGGACAAACTTTGTCTTGGGGTATTGATCTTCTTCCCATTCAACTCCATTGGCATTGAACTTTCGTTCAAAGCCAATACCTTGATTCTTCCGGTGCATTCCTTGCTTGCGCACAATTTCCTCAAATTGCTTACTCCCGGCAAGGCTTTTGTACACTCCTTTCTCTATAATTCCCTTCAATAAGCTATTTTCTTGCTCAAGTGTAACTTGGCTAAGAGAATCATTAGTGGAATCAAGAGAACTACTAGAAGCAACAATATTGGATTTAGCATGATCATTGTTACTACTAGCGGAAGAATCTTTCTTGTTAGATTTGACTTGAGGCATGTAAGTGGATAAGAGTAAACGCTTGGCAATGTAAGAAGAACTTTTCTTGCGGAGATCATCATTGATTGCCTTTAAGAACTCATGCTCTTGCTCAAGATTGAGCTTTTCAAAGAGTAGCTTCTCATGAGCTCTTAAAAGTTCTCGATGATCTTCGAAGATAGTGTCATGAGCTAACTTAAGAGTTTTTAGTTCTTTAGTTAGAGCCTCAATATTCTCCTTATCATTGTCATTCGTTTTATCTTGATTAGCATGATTAATTGGTCTTTCATCATAGTATTCATCACTAGAGTTGTCACCAAGCAAATCATCACCTAACAAGTCATCTTCATCACTATTGAAATCAACATACTCGGGGTGTGTTACCTTAGGACCTTTGGCCATGAGGCTTCCAATTCCTTCATTTGGTGAGTCAAATATGTCGTAGGAGTTGGTTGACACAAGTGCTAGACCGGCAACACCTTCATCTTGAGTATCTTCGGAGTCGGAGTGATAACTTCTCTCGGAGTGGCTGTCGGAGTCGGAGTCGGATACCCATTCACCAACATGAGCTTGATGTCTTCGTCTTGTGTAGCTCCTTGATGATTTTTCCTTCCTTTCCGAATCCTTTCTTCTCCGTGAGTATCTTCGTTCATAACGATCATCTCTACTCCTTCTCTCTCTTGGTGGTGATCCTTTGCTTCTTCCTTTTGGAGAATCTTCTCTTCTCTTGTAGGGAGCCGTACACTCGTTGGAATAGTGTCCGGGTCTTCCACAATTGTAACAGTTTCTCTCTCGACTAGAAGATCTTTTGTCATTGTAGGACCTTGACTTGGAGCTTCTATCTTTGCTTCTACTCTTGTAGAACTTGTTGAAGTTCTTCACCATTAAGCTCAATTCTTCATTGAAGTCTTGTTTCTCACTTGATGATGTAGGGGCTTCACATGAGGCTTTATAGGCACCACTTGACTTGTTGTGAAGTTCCTCTTTATCCTTAAGTGACATCTCATGAGCAACAATTCTTCCAATCACTTCTGTTGGCTTGAGATCTTTGTAATTGGGCATCATTTGGATCAATGTGCACACGGTATCATATTTTCCATCCAAGGCTCTTAAGATCTTCTTGATGATGAATCTATCGGTCATCTCTTCACTTCCTAAGCCGGCAATCTCATTTGTGATGAGAGCAAGCCTAGAGTACATTTCAGCGACACCTTCACCATCCTTCATCTTGAACTTGTCAAGTTGGCTTTGAAGCACATCCAACTTGGATTCCTTGACGGAGTCGGTACCTTCGTGCATATCAATCAAAGTGTCCCAAATTTCCTTTGCATTCTCAAGGCGGCTGATTTTGTTGAATTCTTCTGGGCATAATCCGTTGAAGAGAATATCACAAGCTTGAGCATTGTATTGCAACATCTTCAACTCATCCGTGGTAGCTTCACGGTTTGGTTCTCTCCCATCAAAGAAGTCACCTTGCAGACCAACACACACAATAGCCCAAACAGCGGGGTTATGTCCAAGAATATGCATTTTCATTTTATGCTTCCAACTAGCAAAATTAGTACCATCAAAGTAAGGACCTCTACGGTGATAATTTCCCTTGCTAGACGCCATACTCTCCTAGGTTGTGAAACCAAGGCTATGACCACCAAAAGCTATGGAGATCAAGCAAATGGAGACCAAAGCTCTGATACCACTTGTAGGATCGAAAGTATGTCTAGAGGGGGGGTGATTAGACTACTTGACTAATTAAAAACTTAACCTTTTCCCAATTTTAGTTCTTGGTAGATTTTAGCTATTTTAGGACAAGTCAAGCAATTATCACACAATTCAAGCAAGCATGCAAAGAGTTTATGGGCAGCGGAAAGTAAAGCATGCAACTTGCAAGAGTATAAATGGAAGGGTTTGGAGAAGTCAAACTCTATTGGAGACACGGATGTTTTTCCCGTGGTTCGGATAGGTGGTGCTATCCTACATCCACGTTGATGGAGACTTCAACCCACGAAGGGTAACGGTTGCGCGAGTCCACACAGGGCTCCACCCAAGGGCAACGGTTGCGCGAGTCCACGAAGGGTCCACGAAGAAGCAACCACCCACAAAGGGTCCACGAAGAAGCAACCTTGTCTATCCCACCATGGCCATCGCCCACGAAGGACTTGCCTCACTAGCGGTAGATCTTCACGAAGTAGGCGATCTCCTTGCCCTTACAAACTCCTTGGTTCTGTGCTCCTAGGCATTTTATGAGAGAGCGAGGTGGGTCATGTAACAACAAAGTAGTACATATTAATATTCAACTATTGTACTTGCTGGCTACAAGCGTAGCTATATGTGACGTGACAACATCATATAGCCAGCAGCCGGCTATATTATTAACCATGCTCTGAGTCAATGACATGCGGACGTTAAATGTGGCTGGCCCACATGTCATTCTCATGGTGGTGGTGTGGTTCGCGACTCACTCGTTCGAGATGAACCGGCCGGTGGTGGCGTGGTCGTGGCAAGGGTGCCACAGCTGGGTGTCGGGGCGTTATGAGGCGTAGATGGCCACACCGGCGGGTACTACCTGTAGTACAGAAGTACTCCAGCTGAGGATTGATGCCCAGGACGAAATGTGTCACAGCCGCTGCATGAAAATTCAATGATGCGGGACGTGTGGTGTTATGGGTTCGTGCGGCGTCGTGGGAATCGCGTGTGGCTGTGGTAGAAACTTGATGCTCGCCGCATTTAAAGTGGCCCACAGTCATGCACACAAAGGCAGAGAGGCGGTGCGGCCGAGAGGGGTGAGGCGCACGTCGGGGGACGTGGTGCCATGGGTTGGAGCGGCGTCATGGGAATCGCGAGTGGCAGTGGATGAAACATGATGGTCGTCGTAGTTGAACTTCCATGGACAAGCTGTCATTTCTACGGACACATGCATTGCATACCGATCACTAGAAGGAGTAGTAGAGAAAGCTAGGCGGATAAATAGTTCCTTATAGTCAAGCGGACCCACGCTACTACCTGTTCCAAAGACATGCACACCATCGAAATAGTCCATCAATATCAATATACATAGAGAGGGAATATTTTTTTACAAGAGAGGAAATAGTTCATCCATCCATAATGCCCTGCTGCTGGTGCAACATCTTCTTCTTCTTCTTCTTCTTCTTCTTCTTATTCTTATTCTTCTTCTTCTTCTTCTCATTTTCTGTGGGAGACGGCTTCGCAACAAGCTCTCTGGACCTTGCAGCTATCTCGAAACTCATACGGGCACCGAGGGCAGCATATTTTATCTGCTCGTACGTTAAGGGATAATTCTCCCATCCAGACGACCTTAATGCCAGCGTCTCGCCACCCTTCTAAAGATTTGTTCCTAGCACAAAATTTGCTACGTTGAATAGGGATGGTGTCGGTTTATCACAATCTTCTATAGGAATTTTTATTCTAGTTTGTAGGTCAGCGATGCTTTTCAAATCAAGGTTGTACGGCTCCAACTTCTGTTTGTCCCCTGCGATGGCTGCCCCACAGAAGCATATGTCCTCCCGAGACAAGAAATCATGAAGCTCACCTGGTATAGAGGGCGCGTGGATGATGTGGTACACCAAAACATCATCTTTGAGGCACAGCTGAAGGACTGCGGCGCGTTGGATCTTCCTAGTGGCACGCTCCATGTACTCTGCGTCGAGACCGATGACATTCATCTCCACCTTTTGGAGGGAGTTGGATACATTGTTGATCCACTTCCAAACAACCCTTGGGTGGTCGGTGATTGTGGCAACTATGCTCAACGAGCCTTCGACGAGGACATGTTGGACGCTAAAAACCTGCATCTCGATCTCTTTCGCCATTTGGAACCGCTGGACCGGAGGGCTATGGTTTGGAGAATTAGGATTAGATGGCTAATCTAACTGAAGAAGATGATTATTTATAGGGGCTTCGGAATTACTCCATGAGGATGTGAAGAGGTTAAAAAAATGTGAATGCAGTGTGGTTTGGATGCAAATGAAGATCAAGGAGTAGTGAAAAGCCGAGGAAATTTGGTTCCTGATGGAGAAGTAAATGGGAGAAGTTATGCGCATGCATGAGGAGAGGTGCAGTGGTTTGACTGCTGCATGCAATGGATTGGACGGGCTCTTCGGTTGCCTTTTCTCTCTCCCACGCGCACAGAGTGGCCCACTTGCATGTTGCAGTTTATTGGCTGGAGTCGGGCTGCAGCTGCTCATGCGTACGCTAATTAATGTTGTGAATGCGGGGCATGGAGGGAAATGGGTGCATGCAAAAGGGTGTATACGCAGACTAATTAGAGAAATACTGAAAAAAGTTATGCGTAGACAAAAGAGGACCGGAGGGAGTACTACTCATGTTCCTACTACGGTTAAGGAATATGTTGTTATCCTCAAAAAAAGAAAATTCCTTCTTCGCGCTTCCGCATGCACGAGAATTTGGTTCTGCTCGCAATATGGATGATAGCTGGAGGATGAAGTGAACCCAGAGGCTTGCTAGCACGGGAATGTACTCATATTCCTACTACTCCTACTACTAGTAGTAGTACAACTGTGGTACACTTGATGGTCAAAATACTATTATTCATCCGGTCCTCACAGTGAAGTGACAATACCCTGTGCCCGAGGTGACACCAGTCCAGGCGGCGTTTCGGGGTTACCAAAGTCAGCCTCACCTTGTGCACTATGCAGTCACTGTCACAGCCGATGTATAGCATGCCTCGCCTCGTCTCCCTCTCCCCTAGCACCACTCCATCTCCATCTCCGTCTCGCCAGAGATCCTAAGGTCACTCTTCATTATTTCACTGTGCCCCCGCATACCCTAGCCTCGCTCACCACCCCCAGTACCACTATTCCCTCGCTAGCCGCTCCAGCACCGACAGCCTTCTCCCCCGTAAATCAAGCCCCCCAAAACCCCACCTTCCAAACTCCACCATGGCCGAACGCGAACCGCGCAGGATCCATATGAGCCGCGATAGGAGCTATCTCCCCAGTGACGTCCTCGACCTCTGTTGTTCGTGTATGGATATGTTGAGCGCCCTGCAGCTGGCTGCATGCTCGAGGGGCATGCACACGGCCATCATTGAAGCGAGGCCTAAGCTTTTCAAGACACCCTACTTGCTGCTATCTGGTCTTGCGAGATTGGCTCACCATGATACGGAGGCGTACATGATGCCCTCGACTTCAATCCGATCTCCATTAGCCAAAACTTCTTTGCGGGTATGTAGTGGGTCGCCGTACATCATTTCCCTCGACTTTGATCCGATCACCATCACCCGAAACTTCTTGGCACGTATGTATTAGGTCAGCATGAACTCCCAATGGATGGCTGCCGTCAGAGAAGACAGTAAAAAGTTGGTGCTCGTCAACTTCCAGACCTCATATGAGATTATCCTTCCTCCGTTGGATTATATAGAGTATTACCATCATGGTCCTAGTCATCTAGATTACCGCGTCAGTTGGACGGACCTTGTTTTGTAGAAGATTGTAATCTGCCAAGTGCCCACACGACATGCGGATTACGCAGACTTCAAGCTAATTGCCTTGTTCGACAAGGGACTCGCCTATCTTTACGCCGGTGCCTTCTTTAGATGGAGACAACTCAGCTCGCAGTGGATCATCATCAAAGCTGATAAACACTTCTGTGATGCTATTGAACACAATGGCATCATCTACGCGATCGACAAAGCAGATGGCACCATGTATTGCTGGGACGGCGCATGTAAGTTGTTTCCGTCTCATGTTAATGATGACGCCATGACACTGTTTGAACTTTTTGTGAGGATTGGCATATCCCTGTTTGAGCAGAATTTGAGTAGAACTATGGCAATGTATTAGAGACACCGTAAATCAGCTATATTTGGAATGAGTTAATTCATGCGATTGTGATCATGTCATTACAGCCAATTTGTACCCCTGAATAATCAAATGGTTAGGAATATATGGATATTCTCCTTATTTTATAGTAATCTATATATCACTACTAAATACGAGTGTGTATCAATGGCCATGTTAGTTTCCTCATTTTCATGATGTAGAAACATGCACCACACTGCTGGTTTCATCTAACCATACATTAGGGAAGTAAATGTGCATATGGAGAACTCTATATTTGGAAGTAGTGAATGTTGGGGAACGTAGCAATAATTCAAAAATTTCCTACGTGTCACCAAGATCAATCTAGGAGATGCTAGCAACGAGAGAGAGGGAGTGCATCTTCATACCTTTTCTTTGAAGATTGCTAAGCGGAAGCGTTACAAGAACATGGTTGATGGAGTCGTACTCGCGGCGATTCAAATCCTAGAAGATCCGATCTAGCGCCGAACGGACGGCGCCTCCACGTTCAACACACGTACAGCCCGGGGACGTCTCCTCCACGTTCAACACACGTACAGCCCGGGGACGTCTCCTCCTTCTTGATCCAGCAAGGGGAGAGGAGAAGTTGAGGGAGAACTCCAGCAGCACGACGGCATGGTGGCGATGGAGCTCGTGGTTCTCCAGCAAGGCTTCGCCAAGCACTACGGAGGAGGAGGAGTAGTTGGAGGAGGGAGGGCTGCGCCAGGGAAGAGTTACGGCTGCCCTCCCACCCCTCCACTATATATAGGGGCAAGGGGAGAGGGGGAGGCGCCCTAGGGTTTCCCCTAGGGGGCGGCGGCCAAGCAGATTGGATCTCCCTAGGGAAAATCCTAGGGAGACTTGCCCCCCAAGCCAAGCAGGTGGAGGCTTGCCTCCCAAGCCAGGTGGAGGCGCCCCACCTCCCCAAGTAACATGGGAAAGGGTGTGGGGGACGCACCACCCCTTAGTGGGCTGGTTTGCCCCTTCCCCTTTGGCCCATGAGGCCTTCCAACACTTGCCGGGGCTCCCGAAACACCTTTCGGTCATGCTGGCCATAGCCTGGTACCCCCAGAACACTTCCGGACTCCAATACCCTTCATCCAATATATCAATCTTCATCGCCGGACCATTCCGGAACTCCTCGTGGCGTCCGGGATCTCATCCGGGACTCCGAACTACCTTCGGTAACCACATACTATTTCCCATAACAACTCTAGCGTCACCGAACCATAAGTGTGTAGACCCTACGGGTTCGGGAACCATGCAGACATGACCGAGACACCTCTCCGGCCAATAACCAATAGCGGGATCTGGATACCCATATTGGCTCCCACATGTTCCATGATGATCTCATCGGATGAACCACGATGTCAGGGATTCGATCAATCCCGTATTCAATTCCCTTTGTCAATCGGTATGTTACTTGCCTGAGATTCGATCGTCGGTATCCCAATACCTTGTTCAATATCGTTACCGGCAAGTCACTTTACTCGTTCCGTAATGCATGATCCCGTGACTAACTGCTTAGTCACATCGAGCTCATTATGATGATGCATTACCGAGTGGGCCCAGAGATACCTCCGTCATACGAAGTGACAAATCCCAGTCTCGATTCGTACCAACCCAACAGACACTTTCGGAGATACCTGTAGTGCACCTTAATAGCCACCCAGTTACGTTGTGACGTTTGGTACACCCAAAGCATTCCTACGGTATCCGGGAGTTGCACAATCTCATGGTCTAAGGAAATGATACTTGACATTAGAAAAGCTTTTAGCAAACGAACTACACGATCTTGTGCTATGCTTAGGATTGGGTCTTGTCCATCACATCATTCTCCTAATGATGTGATCCCGTTATAAATGACATCTAATGTCCATGGTCAGGAAACCATAACCATCTATTGATCAACGAGGTAGTCAACTAGAGGCTCACTAGGGACATGTTGTGGTCTATGTATTCACACATGTATTACGGTTTCCAGTTAATACAATTATAGCATGAACAATAGACAATTATCATGAACAAGGAAATACAATAATAACAATTTTATTATTGCCTCCAGGGCATATTTCCAACAGTCTCCCACTTGCACTAGAGTCAATAATCTAGTTTACATCACTATGTGATTGTAATGAATCCAACACCCATGGGGTTTGATCATATCTCGCTTGTGAGAGAGGTTATTAGTCAACGGGTCTGTACCTTTCAGATCCGTGTGTGCTTTACAAATCTCTATGTCATCTTGTAGATGCAGCTACCATGCGCTACTTGGAGCTATTCCAAATAACTGCTCTACTATACGAATCCGGTTTACTACTCAGAGTCATCCGGATTAGTGTCAAAGTTTGCATCGACATAACCCTTTACGAAGAACTCTTTTACCACCTCCATAATCGAGAAAATTCCTTAGTCCACTAGTTACTAAGGATAAGTTTGACCGCTGTCATGTGATCCATTCCTGGATCAGTCTTGTACCCCTTGATTGACTCATGGCGAGGCACACTTTAGGTGCGGTACACAGCATAGCATACTGTAGAGCCTACATCTAAAGCATAGGGGACGACCTTCGTCCTTTCTCTCTCTTCTGCCGTGGTCAGATCTTGAGTCTTACTCAATGCTCACACCTTATAACACAGCCAAGAACTCCTTCTTTGCTGATCTATTTGAACTCCTTCAAAATCTTGTCACGGTATGTATTCATTTGAAAGTACTATTAAGCATTTTTTTATCTATCCTTATAGATCTTGATGCTCAATGTTCAAGTAGCTTAATCCAGGTTTTCCACTGAAAAACACTTTTCAAATAACCCTATATGCTTTCCATAAATTCTACATCATTTCTGATCAACAATATGTCAACAACATATACTCATCAGAAATTCTATAGTACTCCCACTCACTTCTTTGGAAATACAAGTTTCTCATAAACTTTGTATAAACCCAAAATCTTTGATCATCTCATCAAAGTGTATATTCCAACTCCGAGATGCTTACTCCAGTCCTTAGAAGGATTGTTGGAGCTTTGCATACTTGTTAGCATATTTCAGGATTGACAAAACCTTCTGGTTGTATCACATACAACCTTTCCTCAAGAAAATTGTAGAGGAAACAATGTTTTGACATCCTATCTGCAAGATTTCATAAATAATGCAGTAACTGCAAATACAATTCCAACAGACTCTTAGCATCGCTACGAGTGAGAAAATCTCACCGTAGTCAACTCCTTGAACTTGTCGGAAAACATCTTAACGACAAGTCGAGCTTTCTTAATTGTGACACTTACCATCATTGTCCGTCTTCCTTTTAAAATCCATCTGCACCCAATAGCCTTACGACCATCAAGTAGTTCTTCCAAAGTCTATACTTTGTTTTTATACATGGATCCTCTCTCGGATTTTATGGCCTCGAGCCATTCGTCCGAATCCGGGCCCACCATCGCTTCTCCATAGCTCATAGGTTCATTGTTGTCTAGCAAAATGACTTCCAAGACAGGATTACGTACCACTCTAAAGTATTACGCATCCTTGTCGACCTACGAGGTTTGTTAGTGACTTGATCCGAAGTTTCATGATCACTATCATAAGCTTCCACTTCAATTGGTGTAGGTGCCACAGGAACAACTTCCTGTGCCCTGCTACATACTAGTTGAAGTGACGGTTCAATAACCTCATCAAGTCTCCACCTATCCTCCCACTCAATTCTTTTGAGAGAAACTTTTCCTCGAGAAAGGACCTGTTTCTAGAAACAATCACTTTTGCTTCTGGATCTGAAATAGGAGGTATAGACAACTGTTTTGGGTATTCTATGAAGATGCATTTATCCGCTTTGGGTTCGAGCTTATCAGCCTGAAACTTTTTCACATAAGCGTCGTAGCCCCAGGTTTCTCTAAACCATAGTTCATACGGTGTCGTCTCAACGGAATTGTGTGGTGCCCTATTTAAAGTGAATGTGGTTGTCTCTAATGCCTAACCCATAAACGATAGTGGTAATTCAATAAGAGACATCATGGTATGCACCATATCCAATAGGGTGCAGTTATGATGTTCGGACACACCATCACTGAAGGAAATATGCCCTAGAGGCAATAATAAAGTTATTATTTATTTACTTATTTCATGATAAATGTTTATTATTCATGCTAGAATTGTATTAACAGGAAACATAATACATGTGTGAATACATAGACAAACAGACTGTCACTAGTATGCCTCTACTTGACTAGCTCGTTAATCAAAGATGGTTATGTTTCCTAACCATGGACAAAGAGTTGTTATTTGATTAACGGGATCACATCATTAGGTGAATGATCTGATTGACATGACCCATTCCATTAGCTTAGCACCCGATCATTTAGTATGTTGCTATTGCTTTCTTCATGACTTATACATGTTCCTATGACTATGAGATTATGCAACTCCTGTTTGCCAGAGGAACACTTTGTGTGCTACCAAACGTCACAACGTAACTGGGTGATTATAAAGGAGCTCTACAGGTGTCTCCAAAGGTACATGTTGGGTTGGCGTATTTCGAGATTAGGATTTGTCACTCCGATTGTCGGAGAGGTATCTCTGGGCCCTCTCGATAATACACATCACTTAAGCCTTGCAAGCATTGCAACTAATGAGTTAGTTGCGGGATGATGTATTACAGAACGAGTAAAGAGACTTGCCGGTAACGAGATTGAACTAGGTATTGGATACCGACGATCGAATCTCGGGCAAGTAACATACCGATGACAAAGGGAACAACGTATGTTGTTATGCGGTCTGACCGATAAAGATCTTCGTAGAATATGTAGGAGCCAATATGGGCATCCAGGTCCCGCTATTGGTTATTGACCGGAGACGTGTCTCGGTCATGTCTACATTGTTCTCGAACCCGTAGGGTCTGCACGCTTAAGGTTTCGATGACAGTAATATTATGAGTTTATGAGTTTTGATGTACCGAAGGAGTTCGGAGTCCCGGATGAGATCGGGGACATGACGAGGAGTCTCGAAATGGTCGAGACGTAAAGATCAATATATTGGACGACTATATTCGGACATCGGAAAGGTTCCGAGTGATTCGGGTATTTTTCGGAGTACCGGGTAGTTACGGGAGAAGCAATGGGCCTTGATGGGCTTTAGTGGGAAGAGGAGAAAGGGCCAAGGGGCGGCTGCGCCCCCCCCCCTCCCCTCTGGTCCGAATTGGACTAGGGAAAAGGGGGCCGGCCACCTCTCCTTCTCCTCCACTTCCTTCTTCCTTCCTCCCCTCTTGGTGGACTCCTACTAGGACTTGGAGTCCTAGTAGGACTCCACATCCTGGCCGCACCAATTGCCTTGGCCGGCCTCCTCCTCCTCCATACTTTATATACTGAGGCAAGGGGCACCCCATAGAGAAGTTGATCCACGTGATCTTATTCTTAGCCGTGTGCGGCGCCCCCAGCCACCATAGTCGTCGATAATATTGTAGCGGTGCTTAGGCGAAGCCCTGTAGCAGTAGTGCATCAAGATCGTCACCATGTCGTCGTGCTGATAGAACTCTTCCCCGACACTTTGCTGGATCGGAGTCCGGGGATCGTCACCGAGTTGAACGTGTGCTAGAACTCGGAGGTGCCGTAGTTTCGGTGCTTGATCGGTTGGGCCGTGAAGACGTACGACTACATCAACCAAACGCTTCCGTTGTCGATATACCAAGGGTACGTAAATCACACTCTCCCCTCGTTGCTATGCATCACCATGATCTTGCGTGTGCGTACGAAAATTTTTGAAATTACTACGTTCCCCAACAGTGGTATCAGAGCCTAGGTTTTATATGTTGATGTTATATGCACGAGTAGAACACAAGTGAGTTGTGGGCGATATAAGTCATACTGCCTACCAGCATGTCATACTTTGGTTCGGCGGTATTGTTGGATGAAGCGGCCCAGACCAACATTACACGTACGCTTACGCGAGACCGGTTCTCCCGACGTGCTTTGCACAGAGGTGGCTTGTGGGTGACAGTTTCTCCAACTTTAGTTGAACCAAGTGTGGCTACGCCCGGTCCTTGCGAAGGTTAAAATGGAGTCAAATTGACAAACTATCGTTGTGGTTTTGATGCGTAGGTGAGATTGGTTCTTACTTAAGCCCGTAGCAGCCACGTAAAACTTGCAACAACATAGTAGAGGACGTCTAACTTGTTTTTGCAGGGCATGTTGTGATGTGATATGGTCAAAACGTGATGAGATATAAGTTGTTGTATGAGATGATCATGTTTTGTTAAAGGTATCGACAACTGGCAAAAGCCTTATGGTTGTCTCCATATTGCATAAGATGCAAGCGCCAAATAATTGCTTTACTTTATCGCTATGCGATAGCAATAGTTGCAAGAGCAATAGTTGGCGAGATGACCATGTGACGACACATTGATATAGATCAAGATGATGGAGATCATGGTGTCATGCCAGTGACGATAGAGATCATGACAGTACTTTGGAGATGGAGATCAAAGGCGCAAGATGATGATGGCCATATCATGTCACATATTTTGAATGCATATGATGTTTATCTTTTATACATCTTATTTTTAGTTTGATGGTAGCATTTTAAGATGATCTCTCACTAATTATCAAGAAGTGTTCTCCCTGAGTATGCACCATTGCCAAAGTTCGTCGTGCCCAGACACCACGTGATGATCGGGTGTGATAAGCTCTACGTCCATCTACAACGGGTGCAAGCCAGTTTTGCACACGCGGAATACTCAGGTTAAACTTGACGAGCCTAGCATATGCAGATATGGCCTCGGAACACGGAGACCGAAAGGTCGAGCGTGAATCATATAGTAGATATGATCAACATAGTGATGTTCACCATTGAAAACTACTCCATCTCACGTGATGATCGGTTATGGTTTAGTTGATATGGATCACGTAATCACTTAGAAGATTAGAGGGATATCTATCTAAGTGGGAGTTCTTAAGTAATATGATTAATTGAACTTAAATTTATCATGAACTTAGTCCTGGTAGCATTTTGCAAATTATGTTGTAGATCAATAGCTTGCGTTGTTGCTTTCATATGTTTATTTTGATATGTTCCTAGAGAAAAATTGTGTTGAAAGATGTTAGTAGCAATGATGCAGATTGGATCCGTGATCTGAGGTTTATCCTCATTGCTGCACAGAAGAATTATGTCCTTGATGCACCGCTAGGTGACAGACCTATTGCAGGAGCAGATACAGACGTTATGAACGTTTGGCTAGCTCAATATGATGACTACTTGATAGTTTAGTGCACCATGCTTAACGGCTTATCGGGACTTCAAAGACGTTTTGAACGTCATGGACCATATGAGATGTTCCAGGAATTGAAGTTAATATTTCAAGCAAATACCCGAGTTGAGAGATATGAAGTCTCCAACAAGTTCTATAGCTAAAAGATGGAGGAGAATTGCTCAACTAGTGAGCATGTGCTCAGATTGTCTGGGTACTACAATCGCTTGAATCAAGTGGGAGTTAATCTTCCAGATAAAATAGTGATTGACAGAATTCTCTAGTCACCATCACCAAGTTAGTAGAACTTCGTGATGAACTATAATATGCAAGGGATGACTAAAGTGATTCCCAAGCTCTTCGTGATGTTGAAATCGACGAAGGTAGAAATCAAGAAAGAGCATCAAGTGTTGATGGTAGACAAGACCACTAGTTTCAATAAAAGGGCAAAGGGAAGAAGGGGAACTTCAAGAAGAACGGCAAGCAAGTTGCTGCTCAAGTGAAGAAGCCCAAGTCTGGTCCTAAGCCTGAGACTAAGTGTTTCTACTACAAAGGGACTGGTCATTGGAAGCGGAACTACCCCAAGTGATTGGCAGATAAGAAGGATGGCAAAGTGAACATAAGTATATTTGATATACATGTTATTGATGTGTACTTTACTAGTGTTTATAGCAACCCCTCAGTATTTGATACTAGTTCAGTTGCTAAGATTAGTAACTCGAAACGGGAGTTGTAGAATAAACAGAGACTAGTTAAGGGAGAAGTGACGATGTGTGTTGGAAGTGGTTCCAAGATTGATATGATCATCATCGCACACTCCCCTATACTTTCGGGATTAGTGTTGAACCTAAATAAGTGTTATTTGGTTTTTGCGTTGAGCATGAATATGATTTGATCATGTTTATTGCAATTCGGTTATTCATTAAAGTCAGAGAATAATTGTTGTTCTGTTTACATGAATAAAACCTTCGATGGTCATACACCCAATGAAACAAGTTCATTGGATCTCGATCGTAGTGATACACATATTCATAATATTGAAACCAAAAGATGCGAAGTTAATAATGATAGTGCAACTTATTTGTAGCACTGCCGTTTAGGTCATATTGGTGTAAAGCGCATGAAGAAACTCCATGCTGATGGAATTTTGGAATCACTTGATTATGAATCACTTGATGCTTGCGAACCATGCCTCATGGGCAAGATGACTAAGACTCCGTTCTCCGGAGCGAGCAACTGACTTATTGGAAATAATACATACTGATGTATGCGGTCCGATGAGTGTTAAGGCTCACGGCAAGTATCGTTATTTTCTGAACTTCACAGATGATTTGAGCAGATATGGGTATATCTACTTGATGAAACATAAGTCTGAAACATTTGAAAAGTTCAAAGAATTTCAGAGTGAAGTGGAAAATCATCATGACAAGAAAATAAAATTTCTACGATCTGATCGCGGAGACAAATATTTGAGTTACGAGTTTGGTCTTCAATTAAAAAATGTGGAATAGTTTCACAAACTCATGCCACATGGAACACCACAGCATAATGGTGTGTCCGAACGTCATAACCATACTTTATTGGATATAGTGCAATCTATGATGTCTCTTACCGATCTACCACTATCGTTTTGGGGTTATGCATTAGAGACAGCTACATTCACGTTAAATAGGGCACCATCTAAATCCGTTGAGACGACACCATGTGAACTATGGTTTGGCAAGAAACCTAAGCTGCCGTTTCTTAAAGTTTGGTGTTGCGATGCTTATATGAAAAAGTTTCATCCTGATAAGCTCAAACTCAAATCGGAGAAGTGCGTCTTCATAGGATATCCAAAGGAAACTATTGGATACACCTTCTATCACAGATCCGAAGGCAAGACTTTTGTTGCTAAATTCGGAAACTTTCTGGAGAAAGAGTTTCTCTCGAAAGAAGTGAGTGGGAGGAAAGTAGAACTTGACAAGGTAACTGTACCTGCTCCCTTATTGGAAAGTAGTACATCACAGAAAACTGTTTCTGTGACACCTACACCAGTTAGTGAGGAAGCTAATGATGATGATCATGAAACTTCAAAACAAGATACTACTGAACCTCGTAGATCAACCAGAGTAAGATCCGCGCCAGAGTGGTATGGTAATCCTGTTCTGGAAGTCATGCTACTAGATCATGATGAACCTACGAACTATGAAGAAGCGATGGTGAGCCCAGATTCCGCAAAGTGGCTTGAAGCCATGAAATCTGAGATATGATCCATGTATAAGAACAAAGTATGGACTTTGGTTGACTTGCCCGATGATCGGCAAGTCATAGAAAATAAATGGATCTTCAAGAGGAAGACGGACGCTGATAGTAGTGTTACTATCTACAAAGCTAGAATTGTCGCAAAAGGTTTTCGACAAGTTCAAGGTGTTGACTACGATGAGATTTTCTCACTCGTATCTATGCTTAAGTCTGTCCGAATCATGTTAGCAATTGCCGCATTTTATGAAATCTGGCAAATGGATAAACAAAACTGCATTCCTTAATGGATTTACTAAAGAAGAGTTGTATACGATGCAACTAGAAGGTTTTGTCGATCCTAAAGGTGTTAACTAAATATGCAAGCTCCAGCGATCCATCTATGGACTGGTGCAAGAATCTCGGAGTTGGAATATACGCTTTGATAAGTTGATCAAAGCATATAGTTTTATACAGACTTGCGGTGAAGCCTGTATTTACAAGAAAGTGAGTGGGAGCACTACAACATTTCTGATAAGTATATGTGAATGACATATTGTTGATCGGAAATAATGTAGAATTATTCTGCAAAGCATAAAGGAGTGTTTGAAAGGAGTTTTTCAAAGAAAGACCTCGGTGAAGCTGCTTACATATTGAGTATCAAGATCTATAGAGATAGATCAAGACACTTGATAAGTTTTTTCAATGAGTACATACCTTGACAAGATTTTGAAGTAGTTCAAAATGGAACAGTCAAAGAAAAGGTTTCTTGCCTGTGTTACAAGGTGTGAAGTTGAGTAAGACTCAAAGCCCGACCACGGCAGAAGATAGAAAGAGAATGAAAGTCATTCCCTATGCCTCAGTCATAGGTTCTATAAAGTATGCCATGCTGTATACCAGATCTATTGTATGCCCTACCACTGAGTTTGGCAAGGGAGTACGATAGTGATCTAGGAGTAGATCACTGGACAGTGGTCAAAATTATCCTTAGTGGAATAAGGATATGTTTCTCGATTATGGAAGTGAAAAAAAAAGGTTCATCGTAAAGGGTTACGCCGATGCAAGTTTTGACACTAATCTAGATGACTCTAAGTCTCGGTCTAGATACATATTGAAAGTGGGAGCAATTAGCTAGAGTAGCTCCATGCAGAGCATTGTTGACATAGAAATTTGCAAAATACATGCGGATCTGAATGTGGCAGACCCGTTGACTAAGATTCTCTCACAAGCAAAACATGATCACACCTTAGTACTCCTTGGGTGTTAATCACATAGCGATGTGAACTAGATTACTGAATCTAGTAAACCCTTTGGGTGTTGGTCACATGGCGATGTGAACTATGGGTGTTAATCACATGATGATGTGAACTATCGATGTTAATCACATGGTGATGTGATCTAGATTATTGACTCTAGTGCTAGTGGGAGACTGAAGGAAATATGCCCTAGAGGCAATAATAAAGTTATTATTTATTTCCTTATTTCATGATAAATGTTTATTATTCATGCTAGAATTGTATTAACAGGAAACATAATACATGTGTGAATACATAGACAAACAGAGTGTCACTAGTATGCCTCTACTTGACTAGCTCGTTAATCAAAGATGGTTATGTTTCCTAACCATGGACAAAGAGTTGTTATTTGATTAACGGGATCACATCATTAGGTGAATGATCTGATTGACATGACCCATTCCATTAGCTTAGCACCTGATCGTTTAGTATGTTGCTATTGCTTTCTTCATGACTTATACATGTTCCTATGACTATGAGATTATGCAACTCCCGTTTGCCAGAGGAACACTTTGTGTGCTACCAAACGTCACAACGTAACTGGGTGATTATAAAGGAGCTCTACAGGTGTCTCCAAAGGTACATGTTGGGTTGGCGTATTTCGAGATTAGGATTTGTCACTCCGATTGTTGGAGAGGTATCTCTGGGCCCTCTCGGTAATGCACATCACTTAAGCCTTGCAAGCATTGCAACTAATGAGTTAGTTGCGGGATGATGTATTACAGAACGAGTAAAGAGACTTGCCGGTAACGAGATTGAACTAGGTATTGGATACCGACGATCGAATCTCGGGCAAGTAACATACCGATGACAAAGGGAACAACGTATGTTGTTATGCGGTCTGACCGACAAAGATCTTCGTAGAATATGTAGGAGCCAATATGGGCATCCAGGTCCCGCTATTGGTTATTGACCAGAGACGTGTCTCGGTCATGTCTACATTGTTCTCGAACCCGTAGGGTCCGCACGCTTAAGGTTTTGATGACAGTAATATTATGAGTTTATGAGTTTTGATGTACCGAAGGAGTTCGGAGTCCCGGATGAGATCAGGGACATGACGAGGAGTCTCGAAATGGTTGAGACATGAAGATCGATATATTGGACGACTATATTCGGACATCGGAAAGGTTCCGAGTGATTCGGGTATTTTTCGGAGTACCGGGTAGTTACGGGAGAAGCAATGGGCCTTGATGGGCTTTAGTGGGAAGAGGAGAAAGGGCCAAGGGGCTGCTGCGCCCCCCCCCCCTCCCCTCTGGTCCGAATTGGACTAGGGAAAAGGGGGCCGGCCACCTCTCCTTCTCCTCCACTTCCTTCTTCCTTCCTCCCCTCTTGGTGGACTCCTACTAGGACTTGGAGTCCTAGTAGGACTCCACATCCTGGCTGCACCAATTGCCTTGGCCGAACTCCTCCTCCTCCATCCTTTATATACTAAGGCAAGGGGCACCCCATAGAGAAGTTGATCCACGTGATCTTATTCTTAGCCGTGTGCGGCGCCCCCAGCCACCATAGCCCTCGATAATATTGTAGCGGTGCTTAGGCGAAGCCCTGCAGCAGTAGTGCATCAAGACCGTCACCATGCCGTCGTGCTGACAGAACTCTTCCCTGACACTTTGCTGGATCGGAGTCCGGGGATCGTCGTCGAGCTGAACGTGTGCTAGAACTCGGAGGTGCCGTAGTTTCGGTGCTTGATCGGTTGGGCCGTGAAGACGTACGACTACATCAACCAAACGCTTCCGTTGTCGATATACCAAGGGTACGTAGATCACACTCTCCCCTCGTTGCTATGCATCACCATGATCTTGCGTGTGCGTAGGAAAAATTTTGAAATTACTACGTTCCCCAACAATCACACTATGGTGTTCCAGGAGGTATTAGTTGTGAAACAATTTCCACAATGTCTTAATTGTGTGCCAAACTCGTAACTCAGATATTCATCTCTATGATCATATCATAGACATTTTATCCTCTTGTCATGACGATCTTCAACTTCACTCTGAAATTACTTAAACCTTTCAATAATTCAGACTTGTGTTTCATCAAGTAAATATACTTAGCGTCTACTAAAATCATCTGTGAAGTAAGAACATAACGATATCCACTATGTGCCTCAACACTCATTGGACTGCACACATCAAAATGTATTACTTCCAACAAGTTGCTTTCTTGTTCCATCTTACTGAAAACGAGGCCTTTCAGTCATCTTGCCCATGTGGTATGATTTGCATGTCTCAAGTGATTCAAAATCAAGTGAGTCCAAACAATCCATCTGTATGGAGTTTCTTCATGCATATCTACCAATAGACATGGTTCGCATGTCTCAATTTTTTTCAAAAACGAGTGAGTCCAAAGATCCAGCAACATGGAGCTTCTTCATGCGTTTTATACCAATATGACTCAAATGGCAGTGCCACAAGTATGTGGTACTATCATTACTATCTTATATCTTTTCGGCATGAACATGTGTATCACTATGATCGAGATTTAATAAACCATTCATTTTAGGTGCAAGACCATTGAAGGTATTATTCAAATAAACAGAGTAACCATTATTCTCCTTAAATGAATAACCGTATTGCAATAAACATAATCCAATCATGTCTATGCTCAACGCAAACACCAAATAACAATTATTTAGGTTTAATACTAATCCCGATGGTAGAGGGAGCGTACGATGTTTGATTACATCAACCTTGGAAACACTTCCAACACATATCATCATCTCACCTTTAGCTAGTCTTTTTTTATTCCGTAGCCTTTTATTTCGAGTTACTAACACTTAGCAACCGAACCGGTATCTAATACCTTGGTGCTACTAGGAGTACTAGTAAAGTACACATATGTACATCCAATATACTTCTTGTTGGGGAACGTAGTAATTTCAAAAAATTTCCTACGCACACGCAAGATCATGGTGATGCATAGCAACGAGAGGGGAGAGTGTCGCCTACATACCCTTGTAGACCGAAAGCGGAAGCGTTATATCAACGCGGTTGATGTAGTCGTACGTCTTCACGATCTGACCGATCCAAGCACCGTTACTCCGGTACCTCCGAGTTCTTGGCACACGTTCAGATCAATGACGATCCCCGGGCTCCGATCCAGCAAAGCGTCGGGGAGGAGTTCCGTCAGCACGACGGCATGGTGACGATCATGATGTTCTACCGTCGCAGGGCTTCGCCTAAGCACCGCTACAATATGACCGAGGTGGAATATGGTGGAGGGGGGCACCGCACACGGCTAAGGAACGATCATGAAGATCAACTTGTGTGTCTATGGGGTGCCCCCTGCCCCTGTATATAAAGGAGTGGAGGAGGGGAGAGCCGGCCCTCTCTATGGCGCGCCCTAGGGGAGTCCTACTCCCACCGGGAGTAGGATTCCCCCTTTCCTAGTCCAACTAGGAGTAGGAGACAAGGAAGGGGAAGGGAGAAGGGAAGGAAGGAGGGGGCGCAGCCCCTCCCCCTAGTCCAATTCGGACTAGGCCTTGGGGGGGGGGGCGCGGCCTGCCCTAGGCAGCCCCTCTATCTTTCCCGTATGGCCCAATAAGGCCCAATACTTCTCCCGGCGAATTCCCGTAACTCTCCGGTACTCCGGAAAATACCCGAATCACTCGGAACCTTTCCGAAGTCCGAATATAGTCGTCCAATATATTGATCTTTATGTCTCGACCATTTCGAGACTCCTCGTCATGTCCCCGATCTCATCCGGGACTCCGAACTCCTTCGGTACATCAAAACTCATAAACTCATAATATAACTGTCATCGAAACCTTAAGCGTGCGGACCCTACGGGTTCGAGAACAATGTAGACATGACCGAGACATGTCTCTGGTCAATAACCAATAGCGGAACCTGGATGCTCATATTGGCTCCTACATATTCTACGAAGATCTTTATCGGTCAGACCGCATAACAACATACGTTGTTCCCTTTGTCATCGGTATGTTACTTGCCAGAGATTCGATCGTCGGTATCTCAATACCTAGTTCAATCTCGTTACCGGCAAGTCTCTTTACTCGTTCCGTAATACATCATCTCGCAACTAACTCATTAGTTGCAATGCTTGCAAGGCTTATGTGATGTGCATTACCGAGAGGGCCCAGAGATACCTCTCCGACATTCGGAGTGACAAATCCTAATCTCGAAATACGCCAACCCAACAAGTACCTTCGGAGACACCTGTAGAGCACCTTTATAATCACCCAGTTACATTGTGACATTTGGTAGCACACAAAGTGTTCCTTCGGTAAACGGGAGTTGCATAATCTCATAGTCATAGGAACATGTATAAGTCATGAAGAAAGCAATAGCAACATACTAAACGATCGGGTGCTAAGCTAACGGAATGGGTCATGTCAATCACATCATCCTCCTAATGATGTGATCCCATTAATCAAATGACAACTCATGTCTATGGCTAGGAAACTTAACCATCTTTGATCAACGAGCTAGTTAAGTAGAGGCATACCAGTGACACTCTGTTTGTCTATGTATTCACACATGTATTATGTTTCCGGTTAATACAATTCTAGCATGAATAATAAACATTTATCATGAAATAAGGAAATAAATAATAACTTTATTATTGCCTCTAGGGCATATTTCCTTCACTTCTGTCGACCTTGCCTGCCTTCTCATCTACCAAGTATCTAGGGTAGTTCTGCTTCAGTGACTGTTCCCCTTATTACAGAAGCACTTAGTCTCGGGTTTGGGTTCAACCTTGGGTTTCTTCACTAGAGCTGTAACTGATTTGCCGTTTCATGAAGTATCCCTTTCTTGCCCTTCTTGAAACTAGTGGTTTTACTAACCATCAACAATTAATGCTCCTACTTGATTTCTACTTTCGCGGTGTCAAACATCGCGAATAGCTCAAGGATCATCATATCTGTCCCTGATATGTTATAGTTCTTCATGAAGCTCTAGTAGCTTGGTGGCAGTGACTTTGGAGAACCATCACTATCTCATCTGGAAGATTAACTCCCACTCGATTCAAGTGATGGTAGTACTCAGACAATCTGAGCACATGCTCAACGATTGAGCTTTTTCTCCCTTAGTTTGCAGGCTAAGAAACTTGTCGGAGGTCTCATACCTCTTGTCATGGGCACGAGCCTGAAATCCCAATTTCAGTTCTCAGAACATCTCATATGTTCTGCGACATTTCAAAAAATGTCTTCGGCGCCTCAATTCTAAACCGTTTAACATTATGCACTGAACTATCATGTAGTCATCAAAACGTGTATGTCAGATGTTCGCAACATCCACAACCGACGCTCGAGGTTCAGCTCACTGAGCGGTGCATTAAGGACATAATCCTTCTGCGCAGCAATGAGGACAATCCTCAGTTTACTGACCCAGTCCGCATAATTGCTACAATCAACTTTCAACTAAATTTTCTCTAGGAACATATCTAAAACAGTAGAACTAAAGCATAAGCTACGACATAATTTGCAAAGACCTTTTGACTATGTTCATGATAATTAAGTTCATCTGATTATTTAATGAACTCCCACTTAGATAGACATCCCTCTAGTCATCTAAGTGATACATGATCCGAGTCAACTAGGCCGTGTCCGATCATCACGTGAGACGGACTAGTCATCATCGGTGAACATCTTCATGTTGATCGCATCTACCATACGACTCATGTTCGACCTTTCGGTCTCTCGTGTTCCGAGGCCATGTCTGTACATGCTAGGCTCGTCAAGTCAACCTAAGTGTTTTGGATGTGTAAATCTGGCTTACACCCGTTGTATGCGAACGTTAGAATCTATCAAACCCGATCATCACTTCGTGCTTTGAAACAACGAACCTTCGCAACGGTGCACAGTTAGGGGGAACACTTTCTTGAAATTTTAGCGAGGAATCATCTTATTTATGCTACCGTCGCTCTAAGCAAATAAGATGTAAACATGACAAACATCACATGCAAATCATAAAGTGACATGATATGGCCAATATCATCTTGCGCCTTTTGATCTCCATCTTCGAGGCACAGCATGATCACCTTCGTCACCGGCATGACACCATGATCTCCATCATCATGATCTCCATCCTCGTGTCTTCATGAAGTTGTCTCGCCAACTATTACTTCTACTAGTATGGCTAACGGTTAGCAATAAAGTAAAGTAATTACATGGCGTTTTTCATTGACACGCAGGTCATACAATAAATTAAGACAACTCCTATGGCTCCTGCCGGTTGTCATACTCATCGACATGCAAGTCGTGATTCCTATTACAAGAACATGATCAATCTCATACATCACATATATATAATTCTTCACATCCTTTTGGCCATATCACATCACATAGCATACCCTGCAAAAACAAGTTAGACGTCCTCTAATTGTTGTTGCATGTTTTACGTGGCTGCTATGGGTTTCTAGCAAGAACGTTTCTTACCTACGCAAAAGCCACAACGGTGATATGCCAATTGCTATTTACCCCTCATAAGGACCCTCTTCATCGAATCTGATCCGACTAAAGTGGGAGAGACAGACACCCGCTAGCCACCTTATGCATCAAGTGCATGTCAGTCGGTGGAACCTGTCTCACGTAAGTGTACGTGTAAGGTCGGTCCGGGCCGATTCATCCCACAATGTCGCCGAATCAAGATAAGACTAGTAACGGCAAGCAAATTGAACAAATCATCGCCCACAACTACTTTGTGTTCTACTCGTGCATAGAATCTACGCATAGACCTAGCTCATGATGCCACTGTTGGGGAACGTAGCAATAATTCAAAATTTTCCTACATGTCACCAAGATCAATCTAGGAGATGCTAGCAACGAGAGAGAGGGAGTGCATCTTCATACCCTTGAAGATCGCTAAGCGAAAGCATTACAAGAACGCGGTTGATGGAGTCGTACTCGCGGCGATTCAAATCGCGTAAGATCCGATCTAGCGCCGAACGGACGGCGCCTCCGCGTTCAACACACGTACAGCGCGGGGACGTCTCCTCCTTCTTGATCCAGCAAGGGGAGAGGAGAAGTTGAGGGAGAACTCCAGCAGCACGACGGCATGGTGGCGATGGAGCTCGTGGTTCTCCAGCAGGGTTTCGCCAAGCACTACGGAGGAGGAGGAGTAGTTGGAGGAGGGAGGGCTGAGCCAGGGAAGAGTTGCAGCTAGTTGCGGCTGCCCTCCCACCCCTCCACTATATATAGGGGCAAGGGGAGAGGGGGAGGCGCCCTAGGGTTTCCCCTAGGGGGCGGCGGCCAAGCAGATTGGATCTCCCTAAGGGAAATCCTAGGGAGACTTGCCCCCCAAGCCAAGCAGGTGGAGGCTTGCCTCCCAAGCCAGGTGGAGGCGCCCCACCTCCCCAAGTAACGTGGGAAAGGTTGTGGGGGGTGCACCACCCCTTAGTGGGCTGGTTTGCCCGTTCCCCTTTGGCCCATGAGTCCTTCCAACACTTGTCGGGGCTCCCGAAACACCTTTCGGTCATGCTGGCCATAGCATGGTACCCCCAGAACACTTCCGGACTCCAATACCCTTCGTCCAATATATCAATCTTCACCGCCGGACCATTTCGGAACTCCTCGTGACATCCGGGGTCTCATCCGGGACTCCGAACTACCTTCGGTAACCACATACTATTTCCCATAACAACTCTAGTGTCACCGAACCTTAAGTGTGTAGACCCTACGGGTTCGGGAACCATGCAGACATGACCGAGACATCTCTCCGGCCAATAACCAATAGCGGGATCTGGATACCCATATTGGCTCCCACATGTTCCATGATGATCTCATTGGATGAACCACGATGTCGGGGATTCGATCAATCCTGTATTCAATTCCCTTTGTTAATCGGTATGTTACTTGCCCGAGATTCGATCGTCGGTATCCCAATACCTCGTTCAATCTCGTTACCAGCAAGTCACTTTACTCGTTCCGTAATGCATGATCCCATGACTAACTGCTTAGTCACATCGAGCTCATTATGATGATGCATTACCGAGTGGGCCCAGAGATTCCTCTCCGTCATACGGAGTGACAAATCCCAGTCTTGATTCGTGCCAACCCAATAGACACTTTCGGAGATACCCGTAGTGCACCTTTATAGTCACCCAGTTATGTTGTGACGTTTGGCACACCCAAAGCACTCCTACGGTATCCGGGAGTTGCACAATCTCATGGTCTAAGGAAATGATGCTTGACATTAGAAAAGCTTTAGCATACGAACTACATGATTTTGTGCTAGGCTTAGGATTGGGTCTTGTCCATCACATCATTCTCCTAATGATGTGATCCCGTTATCAATGACATCTAATGTCCATGGTCAGGAAACCATAACCATCTATTGATCAACGAGCTAGTCAACTAGAGGCTCACTAGGGACATGTTGTGGTCTATGTATTCACACATGTATTACGGTTTCCAGTTAATACAATTATAGCATGAACAATAGACAATTATCATGAACAAGGAAATACAATAATAACCATTTTATTATTGCCTCTAGGGCATATTTCCAACAGTGAAATCCTGTAATGCTTACCATGTGTACATACCTATATTCGCCCTTCAGCAATCAATGGCTAGAATAATATCCTCACAAAAATTTTGCCGACAGAACACGAGTATATAACAATGCATGGTCTGTTAGTTACCTTGAAGAATTTGTTTGTGAGGACAGAACATGATTCCATAACATGCATGACATGGTAGTTTCCTGTGAAGAATCGATTGCGAGATAACATGAGTATAACCATGCATGGCACTTCTATATTTTCGAACCCAGTATACATTTCCCCGTACTTTCCTCCCAGTTCCAACAGGGACACATCAATGATGTTTTCTTGCATTATCCTACTCATACTCTGAACAATGCTGATCTTACATTAACAATGCCTGTCCTTTTTGATATGATGCAGTGTCCCTACAGTTACTGCCCTTTGTAATCACACCACCTTTGCCAAGAACAGGGAAGCACAACTGGTTCCTCGCTCGATCAGACGATGACAAAAGACTGATGATCATTCGGACACATGAGCCGGAAAAGTTATATTGCAAAAACCCCACTATATACAAGCATCGTGAAATACGTGAGTATCCGGACAGTGGTTGTTACGTCTATGAGCAGGATACTAGCTTGTTGGGGCCTTCAGGATTTTTTAGTTGGAGGCGGGTAAATAGCCTTGGTTCACACTCTTTGTTTCTCGGACTCAATTATCCGATTAACCAGGAGATCACCGTTGGCAACGACCTTGATGGCAGAGAGGCTTTGTTTGCTATGGAAAATTGTGTCTACACGGTGAGCCCTAGGAGTTCGGGAGCAAACTCCCCTGATTGTCAATGATACAGCCTGCAGGCAAAAGAAGGTGAGAATGACAAAGGCATCTAGATTAACTTTGATCCTTGGATGTGTCACTAACGACGGGCAGTGATGTGGTTCAAGCCTTCAGGTTGATAGGTAATTGGGTTGTTGCGTCGAAAGGGTGGAGTACTGGTGTCTCTGGATCATTGGTCGCTGAAGCGGGGCTGCAAATTATGATGGTGTTGGATCATCTCTTCGAATGACTTTGTTGTCTTTGCTGCTTGTTCTGGATGGGTAGTTCTTTCTTTTGTTATGCATATTCCTTGTCATTTGGTCATCCTCGTCTATGTCACTCTTACTATGTAATAGTTGGGTCTATTTAGAATGTCATTCTCGTCTGGATCACGAGAGTCTGAGCGCTGCAGATGGGTGCGTTTTGGTGGTGTAGCAAGACTTCTTATGAACTATCATGTCTTGTTGTTTATGTCAGTAGTGGTCACTAGGTAGTGTTTGAATGTTGTATATACCGTTGTTTCGAATTGTTTATTGTCTTGAACTACTGGTGGGCTAAATGAGGGCATCACCATTCTCCAGTGTTCAAAGTGTATCTCCTTTTTTCAAGTTATATAATTTGAGCTTAGTGTCTTTTCGATGATGTACACGTGTTTGGGCCAGTGAGGTGTCATTGAATATGGGCCGAGTAGTAATGCAAGCCAAACAGCTCAATTATGACTCTCAGGCCGGGCTCTCAAAAGATCCTAAAAATAAGGCTGGGCTCTCCAAAAAAGAAAGAATAAGGACTCTTAGGCCGACATGTGGGCGCCACCGGTGTTTTCATGCGCTTGCACGCCGAGAGCATATTGGTGCGTGTTTGAAATTCAAGCTACCTTTTCATCCCCAATCTCCTGCCCCTCCCCCACCTCTGGAATCTCGATTCCTACTCCAGTTCCCCCAAGTCCCCCTCCTGTACTCCCTGTACTCAAGCTCACTATCATGTCGCCGGTCAACGCGGATCTCCGAGCCAGAGATCCTAAGGTCTGTCCTGCCTTCGATCGCTACGTGCTACCGCTTAACAGTGGCATGGCGGCGCTTGACGACTAGTTTGTCGGCAAAGTGCTGATGGTAACCATCAACGGCGACCGACCTCCCGTCTCGCCGGACGACCTTGTCAAAGCTCTTGGCATTGTGCACGGCATCCAAAAAAGTGACATGCTCATCGAAGTCTGTCCGCCACCGGCTGATTTCTTTGTCAGGTTCCGGACAACTTTCGACTGCAGTCGTGTGTTCGAATCTTCCCGACGTTTGTTCTGCAATGGCGCGCTGGTGAGCTTTGATCGGTGGTACCCAGGATGGGGCTCGGTGCCCTCTGAGCTTGAGTTTTTAACAAAGCTTACCTTCCACGGCATGCCTCGACGTGCTTGGAACAGCGAGTCCATGAATGAGCTTATCAACGAACTTGGAGGTGAGCTCGTAAGTATGTTTGTTCCTCCAGACAGCTGGGCTCTGACGGTTATGGCATGGATGAAGAAGCCATCCACCATACCGAAGGTGATTGGTGTTGAGATACCGGTGCAAGAACCGGGGTTGTACTATTCGTCGCCACCAAGGCCGTCGCGGACCACATTAGGGATGTACCTGTATCGAGTGTTCGTGCATGTCAAAGAAGTGGTCAATCCATCAATCGAAGTCCTGCCACCGCCACTGGTGCCAGGGTCCGTCGACGACGTCCATTACAGGAGTCAACGTCAGACTTTCCCCGTGTTGCTCGGAACGATCCATCGTGTGGCGGAGGCCAAGAAGAGGCAGGGCTGGCTGTCTCGATGTGCTCTAATTTGAGGTAACAACTGAATATTGTCAGATACTAGTTAAATCCGAGCTATGGGTGTGAAGCACTGATGTGCCAGTACATTTGATTGTGACCTGTTCTAATTTTGTACCTGAACTTTTTTTAGAAAGGGTTGTACGTCAACTTAATGTGCTAGCAGAACTTATTGTGTTGTCTGTCTATTTTCTTTGCACATCATTCAAGATATTTCCCTCTCATTGATAAAGAAGACGAACCGTTATGTACGAGTTCGTTGGTTTCAACATAGCCCTACCCGTAGCGATCCACTGCTTCCATCCTGATTGTGCCGCCTACGTGAAATTTTTGTATGCAAGTGAAGTGTGCTATGATGTTCTATATGATTACGTCAACTATATAAGTTTTTACTGAGCATCAGCAATGCATATGGCTGAAAGATGTATTTACGAGCATCGACCGATGGGTCTCTCTCTCTCACACACACACACGCACACACTCACACACGCACAAGTGGGACCCGTTGAATTATTTCTTTACTCGTGACAGCTTTTAATTAGGTTCCACTGTAATCTAACTTTTTTCTTAAGTTATTAATTGAACTCAGTGACTTCAAAAAGTTGTATAGAAGCCTTCTTTGGGCCTTTTCGGCATTGCTGAATGTGGGCTGAGTAGCCATATTAGGTTGTACTATACTACACATGCCTTTTTTCAACATCAGCAATGCAACTGGGCACAATATCCGGGTCAACTTGTTATTCTCCGCCCGCTGGGCTGCAAACTTTCCTAGGAGGTATGCATTAGGCTTAACAAGAAAATGGACTTTAAGAAATAATAAATGAGATATAATTATAATAACTGGGCAGTAACTATAAAAAGATGCAATAAAAGCGTAATTAGTTTAAAAAATATATTATTTTCGGAATTTGGAAATTTTAATTTCATTATTTGTTGCGCGCGCAATATTTCGTTGGATTTTAACGTAATACAACTTTATTTTGAAATTATATTTAATCTGACTAGAAATTTCAGATAAAATATTTTGGATCCCATAAAAATGTGGGATTTTTTTTAATTCTGTTTTGAGCGGTTGGTTGAAATTATTAATCGTTGTCCTAGCTAGAAAATGGGCTGTACTTTTAACAAACTATAAATGGGTTGTAGTAAATTCCATTAGAATTAAAAAATGGGTTGTACATTCTTACAAATCGCAAATGGGCTATATGTTCTCTGCCACACACTTGTGGGCCTTCTAAGTTGACGCGTCCCCTAAAAAACTAAGTTGACGCGTATGCAAGGCTTTGTCAACAACACACGGTTCTGGCAGCTGTGGCTGTTGGATGTCCATCCAACGGATGTCGTGCTTCTTCTTCAATCTCGGATATTCTTACTTCAACCGCCCAAAAAAAGATTCCTCCCCCTGACATCTGGGGCACACCATTTCGGAGGCTGACCTGTGGGCCTACTAAGTTGATGCATACCAAGGGCTTTGTCAACTTAGTCAATATAAGCGATTCTAGCTGCAGTGACCGTATGATGTCCATCCAACGGCCGTAGTGCTTCTTCAACCTCCAGTCTTCTTGCTCCAGCTGCCCAAAGCAGCGCTGGTCGTGTCGCGTGCTCCTGCCTCTCATGGCCGACTGTGATGCCGCGGAGGCCTCACCGCCCCCTACTACTCCCACTGCTGGCCAGGCCATCCCTCTACTTACCCACACCCCCTGTTATTCCACGGCGACGACAGCCTCACACCGCAGCCGAACCAGTGAACCCTCGTACTCCTCTCCGTGCGGGCTTCCACTGCCGCGTCTTCCCTGGCTATGCATCGTCCCCTTCCTAAGCCTCGCCGTCGTCCATCGCCCTGGTGCTCTCTGTGCGGCATGGTCAACGTGGTCAAGGAACGGCTTCCATCGGACGTGGATTGCATGTGGAGAGGCTGACAGCTGGGTCCACGGCCGCAGCTAGGAAGTGCCTCCTTATTACGCGCAAAATAATTATTCCTCCACCTGACAGTGGGGACCCACCGGACGGGCCACCGTATTTCATGAAAAAAAAAACATTTCCCCCTGACTGCTGTGACCCATCAGCTACATCTTCGCATGCAAGGAAGTGCATCCGGGCAAAAAAAATGATTCGCCCCCCTGACTGCTGGGACCCACCAGCTACATGTTCGCAGGCAAGGAAGTGTCTGACAGTCGGGACCCACCTGGTCGAGGCGTACATAGCATTGTCATTCTGGTCGCAAACGTGTACGTACATACTGGTCGATGTAGAGGCGCGCACGTACTACATACAGCAGCCAGTGTGCAAGAAAGAAAATACGGTCACGTACATACATATGGGTAGGGTCTCGAACGCCTACTCGCACATACGTACGGCCAGGGCTCGTGTACATGGCTGGGTCGGAACGGAGAAATAGCATCATCGTCGTGTTCATGGGGAGCCAACCGGCTGGGTCGGAACGGAATGCGTCGTCATGTTCATCGGGCGGGCTTGGACGGAACAGCCGATGGAAACGAGGCCTGGTGTACCGCAGAACGGAGGAAACGGCCTTGTGTTCGACCATCCACGTTCGAAACGGGATCCTGTTCATCGGGAGGGGGTCTGGCGTACCGCAAAACGGAGGAAACGAACCTCCTACGGTCGAAATGGGGGTCCTGTTGATCGGGAGGGGTGTGGCGTACTGCAAAACGGAGGAAACGGACTTGTGTTGGAGCGCTACGGTCGAAACGAGGAACCTGTTCATCGGGAGGGGTGTGGCTTACCGCAAAACAGGACTCCACGGGATACTGTTCATCTCCACCGTCGACCCCCTCCAGCCTCCACGGGCTATTGTTCATCAATTGTCGACCTCCTCCAGCCTCCACCTACGACTGTTCATCCACGGGCTCCTGTTCATCCAGCCTCCACCGCGCGCTACTCCACCGGCTACTGTTCAACTAGCCCTCTCCACGGGCTCCTGTTCAACCACCCCTCCATGGGCTACTGCTCATCCTGCCCTCCACCGTCTGCTGTTCATCCTGCCCTCCACGGGGTGGACATGTTCATCCTGCCCTCCACGGGGTCATGTTCATCCAGCCCCAACTGGCTCGAACGATCGAGGTCCTGTTCATCCACCCCCACTGGGAACTATTCACCCAAACCCCCCCAGCAACGCTCACTGTTCATCCAGAGGCAACGCCACAAGGTCCTGTTCATCCACCC